>NC_069504.1:183455470-183610470 GCF_027579735.1 Bombina bombina
CCGCAGCAACATCAGCCAAAGAAATAGCAGGCCTAAGAAGATGACATGAACATAAATAAGCCTTCCTTAGATAAGATTCAAGCTTCCTATCTAAAGGATCTTTAAAATAAGTACTATCTGCCGTAGAAATAGTAGTACGCTTTGCAAGAGTAGAGATAGCCCCATCAACTTTGGGGATCTTTTCCCAAAACTCCAATCTATCAGTCGGCAAATGGTACAGTTTCTTAAACCTTGAAGAAGGAGTAAATGAAGTACCCAGACTATTCCATTCCTTAGAAATTACATCTGAAATAGCATCAGGAACTGGACAAACTTCTGGAATAACTACATGAGGTTTAAAAATCGAATTTAAACGTTTACTGGTTTTAATATCAAGAGGACTAGTCTCCTCCATATCTAATGCAATTAACACCTCTTTTAATAAAGAACGAATATACTCCATTTTAAATAAATATGAAGTTTTGTCAGTGTCAATATCTGAGGCAGAATCTTCTGAACCAGAGAGATCCTCATCAGAGATAGATAAATCAGAATGCTGTCGGTCATTTAAAAATTCATCGAATTTATGAGAACTTTTAAAAGACCTTTTACGTTTATTAGAAGGTGGTATAACAGACAGGGCCTTCTGAATAGAATTAGAAACAAATTCTCTCACATTAACAGGAATATCCTGAACATTAGATGTTGAAGGAACAACAACAGGTAATGGATTACTACTAATGGAAATATTGTCTGCTTTTGAAAGTTTATCATGACAACTAACATAAACTACAGCCGGAGGAACAGTTACCACAAGTTTACAACAAATGCACTTAGCTCTGGTAGAACCGACATAAGGCAGCAGGATTCCAGTCAGGGCCGGTGCAAGGATTTTTGTCTACACAGGCGAGGTGCATTTTGACGCCCCCCCCAATCCTCACAACACCATAAAAAAAAACGACACACACATACTGTATATATATATATATATATATATATATATATATATATATATATATATATATATATATATATATATATATATATATAAACTTAGCCACAGACAATAAAGCTTATGTCAAGAGAGGTCCAGATTCAGCAGTCCCATTAGACAAATATTGCAAATCAACATGCAAACATCTCCTCTGTCAACTCAGGCTGGGTCCACCTTAATTGAAAATTACAGCCATAGGCCAGCCCTCCGAAAACTTTTATGAGCCACGAATGCTGATGCAAGTGACAGTTACACATCATTACCATACAGACAATGATGACAGGCAGGACATCTACACTTTAAATATTGCTTTCTTTCCTTGCATTGCACAACCTCCCTCCACAAATTAAACAATCATTATAAAATATAAAGTACTAAAAGAATGCGGACTTAAACAATTTGGCGCAAGAAAACTACTGCATTCAATGTAATACAATCTTAACACAGTGCAAGATTGGTCCAAATCAAAAGAATTCTTACCAGACCATTAAATAAATATTCTAGAAATACAACTTGCATATTCCACAATATAACGTATAAACATGTACCATTGGTAAAATAATAATAGTAATACTAATATAGGTATGTCAGATAATAACAACACAGAGATGGGCAGGGGTATATCACGTAGTAAATGTGTTTATAAGAAATGGAATAATCACAGACCTGATAGAAGCTGCAGAGCAGAGGGTTTCTTGTGCCTTATAGAGAATTCCCTGTCTGTGCCTTTCTCACACACACATACAGGCTCTCCCTCAGCTGCTCATTGCTCAATGCAGTTCTCAGGAAATGAATGGGGGCACACAGAGAACTGTTGTACTTGCAAAGGACTTACCGGGATAACATGATCTGCTAAATCTAGGCTGGGCCAGTGGGTGGAGGCTGTCATAAACAAGAGAGGACAATATACTGGGAGCCTTACTAGCATGCATCGAGTTACACAGGCACCCCCAGCAAGGAGGTTTCAGACGGGCCTTGCAGCTGTGTATATATTGCACACTGGTGGCTCAGCCTCAATTTAAAAAAATGTGTGTGACAACAACAGTCACAAGGGAAGGCGCCACTTCATCCTCGTTTTCCCTCTCACATCTCTATTGTCTGCCCGCCTGTGCGCCGTCTCCAGCTGTGACATCACTCACTGACTGACAGACAATCTCTAGTTGTCTCAGTCAGTGAGTCATATAGGCGGGCCCGGCGGTGGCCGTAATATGATGTGCAGCAGCAGCACAAGTCATTCAAGTGAGCGAGCTGCTCAGACTGAACTGCGGCTGCCCACACAGACACTGCCAGTGGCCCGGGCCAGGGTGCCCAAACCCACACACTTAGCCAGCCTGTCGCTCTCCCCCTGAAGTGTGTGGGACTTTCACTCACTTACTGGACAGGGACATTAAAATATTTCAATACTCAAGCAAGTAGCAACTGAGTTAATGCCGGCAGCCAGGCAGATCCGGCGCCCCCCTGCTGGGGGCGCTCTAAGGCGGGTGCCTATACTACCTATACACAAACGCCGGCCCTGATTCCAGTAGTAGATTCTGAAACAGGGTCAGCTTGAGACATCTTGCAATATGTAATAGAAAAAACAACATATAAAGCAAAATTATCAATTTCCTTATGACAGTTTCAGGAATGGGAAATAAGCCTCTGGAAACCAGAAGCAAAAAGAAATAATGACTTAAGTAATGTCAAAAATCTGGCACCAAGTATGACGCCCAACTGACAAAATATTTTTTGGTGCCATAAACGTCTGCAACAAACACGAGCGTCATAGATGACGCAACTACGTGAAAAATGTAATTCTCGCACCACAAATGACGCAATAAATTATAGCATTTTGCGCTCCCGCAAGCCTAACAGCCCGCAATTTAGAAAAGAAAGTCAATTTGAAAAATTTTCAGGTAAGAAATAATTTTTTCATATGCATTTCCCAAAATGAAACTGACAGTCTGTAAGAAGGAAATATACTGATTAACCTGAGTCATGGCAAATATAAGTATAAAACATATATTTAGAACTTTACATATAAAGTGCCAAACCATAGCTGAGAGTGTCATAAGTAAATGAAAACATACTTACCAAACGACACTCATCTACATAAAGTAGACAGCCAAACCAGTACTGAAATAGGGGCGGAGCCAACTGCCGGTGAAGCTGGACGTGTTTCAACAGAGCTCCTGTCTTTTGGGCTATAATATGGATAAACACGTACTTTTATAATCCTCAATTTTCCTACTATGCCACTCAAGAGTTTCTTGGCACCCACATGGGAACACAAGACAGATTGGTACTCTGCATAATGGCTACGCACTAAGTTTGAGCCCTTCAATTTCACCCCACGAAGTGCAGCGCCATCTTAACTACCGGGCCCATTTCCTCTAGAGCCTAATGTAGATTGGGGAATCTGTGGACTATAAACTACCAGGTCCCAGACACCCGATCCTAATTAGCCTTTCACACTTTGCAACCCTAGGGGTTCTGGCAAGCAATTGGTCCGTGGTGCAGCCCCAATATGGAGGCCTGGGAGCAGGCTACACGTCGCCTCATAGCTGAGTACTTTCAGTCTCTGGAGACTGACCTTACCGCATTTGTGTTAGCTCTGATGCGACGATCAACGCAGGATTCAGAAACTTTGCATTGTCCGCGGTACGAGGATGCCGGTTCCACATCTGTATGCGCATCTCAGAGCTTTCAAGAAAATACCCCAGGTGGTCTATATTTGGAATCCCTGTGTTCCGGTCCGGAGGAGATAGTGGATGTGATGGGTCCTCCTCTATGTGATCCGATAGTGGCTCAAAATGGAGATGGGTTGCTAAATCTGCGGGGACCACTGCCACAGAGCGCTTCATCAACTGGCAAGTTTGCAGGCATACAGCATGTTTTCTCACAGAAATCTGGCCAGTTGGAGACCCCTGCACGGATAGCATATGTGACACCCTACGAATCAGCGGACATTGTCAACCTTAAAGAGACACCAGGGCCCAAACATGGTCCTTTGCACTCGTGAAGAATGTTTCCTTGTGATGGAACAGTCATGAAATACGTATTGAGCCTGACTTATTATGAAGTGGGTTAAACATGCTAACAGTTAATTTCGCTCCCTATGATACTTGACAATTTGCTTGACACGGACAATTGCCTCATCTTACTGTTCCATGTACGCAAGTTGGTTTACTAAGTTGAGATTTCAGCATCACATTATGCTAGTTATTAACCTGATATATACGTGTGTATGGTTAGCAGTTTTATCTTTTCTGCTTATTCTATTAACATGGTTCAGTTTGACTGTTTTTTGTCAGATACTTTACACTGTCTTCAATTACTCTAAAATACAAAATGTGGTTCATCTACCCTTTGATATGTAATATCTGGCTATGTCTATATGTATTATATGGGACAGCAGTGTTATCTATCATGTTATTCAATTACCCACTCCATACTTCACTGCATGTCCCTGCCTGTTATATATATTTATTATTTTACCTTAGTCTTTATTTTGTAACACAGCTATTTGGGTATAAGGGAGGTTTAGTATGAATACACCTTATTGTTCACCTTTTAGGGACTTCCACAGCTACAGTTTTATCCACATCCCCTGTGTATTTTACTGATATTAATAGCTGGGAACCCCCATATCCTCCCACAACCCCTGCTAGCACTTAGCACACCTTAGCTGAAGTAAAACATATAACTGTAAATCTGTAAACAGTGACTTCTGAACATCCTTTTGCACCACCTATACTGTCAGCTCTAGCTAGCCTAATCTACACATAGCTTTATTATGTTAATGCTTCCCGCTGTCTCATGCACTTTCACGGTTTTATGAAGGGGCTTTGGAGTACTAACTTCATGCAGAACTCCTGCTAAACGCAACTTTAGGAGTCATAGTGTGCTTAGAGAACTGTTGTTTGCCTAAATGTTTTGAGGGCTACCCCTCAAAATAATTCTCTCTTACTGTTTAGAATAGGCTCCTGTTGTGGGGTATAGGGCCCGTACCCTACCAGCAGGTCCAATAAACCCATATTGAGATTACACTACCTCGTTAAGAGGGAACTCTAGCCCTATGTTACATCTTGAAATTACACATGTGTTGATTTTATTAATCTATACACAGAGATGGCATAACTAATCCACCAGCACCTCTTGTCCCAAAATAGAAAGTAAGCGCTGGATGTTGTGGAGATAAACACCAAAGTTTTTTCCCACTGAGGTAACATCTCCCGTTTTCAGGAAACTCCAGCCCTACAGTATCTCTCGAGACTCTACCTATTATGACTCCATTAGTCTGCACACAGATATAGCACAATAAACTTTTTCCCCTTCCAGTGTACGCTACCCTGATAAGTTCACTCTTAAGTAAGTCTAACTCTACATTAGCGGCAAGATTGGTCCATGCTATTTCTAATCCCTACAATTCATCATGACCATTCTACACCCTTTTCCTCTTCCCTAAATATTGACCTCACCAGGCGACCCAAAAGTTTACTAGCTTACTATCTCATTTCTTGCCCTCCTCATTAGTTATTCTATGGCTGTTAGGATCTCACTGTAGGCATGTATGTTTCTCATAACAACATTCCCCTCACCTAACCTACTGTCATCTCATAAGCTTCAATCATCCCAGGTATACCTATCATCTAGTTAGGTCAGCAGGACTGACCCTCATTATTAGCCAGATGAGTCTATAATTTTACTTTATTTTTCTACAGCCTCACTAGTTCTTTTCCCTAACAGGGCAATATAATAATTGATACCACGTATTTTAAAAGTTTTTTTTGGCATATACTCCATTCATCGCATTTATTTTACCACCTCCCCCCCCCCCCCCCCCCCCCCTCTATGTAATGCATCTCCTAGTCCTAGGAGAACTAACTTAGCGGTTTCTCTTACCTATACCGCACCATCTTTCACTCCATTAGTATTCTCACTCTCTTCACATAACATCACAATACGGTTCCAACTTATTTTACTCAGACCAGTAGGCCTCCTTAAATAGATCTTCTTAATTTTTTCTCCCTACAATATATTTGAGAGTCCTTTGTGAGTCCAGATCATAAGTAGCAAATGCCTTGATGTACTGGTTGGAAGGCTTTACTGTGGATCCTATTTTCTACTAAAGGAGTTTAGAACATATTATAGTATACTATTGTACCTTGATACTGATATTGTGCATATAAAAAGAAAAAATAGAGGTTTTTCAACAGGGACCCATAAGTGGTCCTCTTCAATTCATGACTACCTACTTTATATTCTGATTATGATAATTCTAGGTGGCCCAACAGCGGTCGCTTACATTAGGAAGTAGGTGATCAGTTAATTTGACATTTCTCGTATCCTATGTGAAAGTAATTCGTCAGTCAATGCTTATGTTTATTCATTTGACTTATGTTAACAGTTCACCCTGTGTTAATCTTTGTTTCTCATGATGTGTATTGGCAAGTACTGAGTGTTTGTTTTGACAAAAAAACCTCAATAAAATTATTATTAAAAAAAAAAAAAAAAACCAGTACTGAAACAAGAATCAGTAGAGGTAATGGTATATAAGAGTATATTGTCGATCTTAAAAGGGAGGTAGGAGATGAATCTCTACGACCAATAACAGAGAACCTATGAAATAGATCCCCAATAGGATGACCATTGCATTCAATAGGTAATACTCCCTTCACATCCCTCTGTCATTCACTACAGTCTGAGAGGAACCGGGCTTCAGCATGCTGAGAAGCGCATATCAACGTAGAAATCTAGCACAAACTTACTTCACCACCTCCATAGGAGGCAAAGTTTGTAAAACTGAATTGTGGGTGTGGTGGGGGGTGTATTTATAGGCATTTTGAGGTTTGGGAAACCTTGCCCCTCCTGGTAGGAATGTATATCCCATACGTCACTAGCTCATGGACTCTTGCCAATTACATGAAGATACTCTATTAAGAGAATCTGACAAAAACAAAATCAAACTGGTTAAAAAGACACATCTTGATAGGCCTTGGAAATATATATATGTGTATATATATATATATATATATATATATATATATATATATACACACACACACACATTATAGCTGTTATTAGAGGAATGAGGAAAAGAGATAAGCCCTAATGGATGTAATGTATCAAATTTATAGATTAGTTCTGCCTCTGATTTTATTTTGATCTGCTGCATAATAGTATGTATGTTTCTTAATATAGTATTAAAGTAACTTTCTATTTTATCACATATCTCTCCTGCTTTATATCCGTTCTCTCTAGCGCTGCCTCATCCATTTGTTTTACATTTCATTTTAGTTTCTCCAGAGGGGATAAACTGAGTAACAGCTGGATAGTTTATTTTCCTTAGGCGCTCCTTTCTATTTCCTTATCAAACCAAAAGATTTGATGCTCGCAAACTCTAAACCAATGCGTGCTAACTCGAAGATAGAATAAGTGAGCACAAATAAATATGTAAGTAATAATTTCCTTAGCCTACATATTATAATAATATACATACTTAGCAGCCTATACAGGCTTATATGAGTGCCAGAATAATAATCAAAAAAGTACTTAGCTATAGGCATCCAACTA
This sequence comes from Bombina bombina, assembly GCF_027579735.1. Classification (NCBI taxonomy): domain Eukaryota; kingdom Metazoa; phylum Chordata; class Amphibia; order Anura; family Bombinatoridae; genus Bombina; species Bombina bombina. The sequence continues at coordinate 183,462,999 of NC_069504.1, forward strand.
CTGGAATATAATGGAATCCAGTAGAAAGTCAAACCAGTGCTTAAACATCAGCAGAGGAAATGGAATAGGAGTATACCAACGTCCCAAGAGGAGAAAGCAAAGGACATGTCCCTGTGACACCTGTAGCAGGCTTGTGACATATCTCCCATAAGGTGTAACTGTGCCACTACACAATACTCCCAATACATCCCTCTGTTAATCAGCAGCACTCTGAGGGGAAAATGGGCCTCAGAACCCCTCTCTTAGTAAAATATCTAGAAGCCCCTTCATTATTCACCTACCTCCAGCGGAGGCAAAAACTAAACTAGTTATCATAAAGGTGGGAGGGGTTTTATAGGGATCTTGGAGTTGGAGGAATATTTGCCTCCTCCTAGTGGTTAGGAAGTGTTATGCCCATGAGTAATAGATTGTGGACTCAATACCTGTATGAAAAAAATGCAAGTTTGTAGAAAGCACTGAGATAAGGGGGCAGTGTGCAGAGGCTTAGATACAAAGTAATCATAGAGGGAAAAATAATAAAATAACAGTGTTGGGGGGGCGGAGCAAAGCTTCAACACACAGTGTCGCTGAACACTTCCCTCCCTCCAAAATATGAACTCCTCAGGGTGGGTGTATAATTAAGGTGATAGAATCGAATGTATACAACTGACCTCTAATCCTGGTCATTCAAGCAATAAAACCAAATGTTAGCAAAGTGACAGCAAGTCCTGGTCACTGCGTTTCGCCCGTCCTTGGGCTTTATCAAGACATACATGTACTGTTCACTTCATGGTTTAAAAAGGCCTCCCTTGTCTCTGATTAGGTGACTCATTCCATAGTTTGACTTAAGGTGGACTTGAGCTATTATTTCAAGTTACATTAATGTATAATGCTTGTGGTACAGATCTTATTATTTGAATATAATTTCATATTTTAATCAGGCAAATTGGTTCTTATTCAGACACATTCCTATCATTCACACTGACTAAAACTATATATAAAACTAGCCAAACTGATAGAAGACCTTCTATTAAATGTTGGCATGCTCAGTGGTAGAGGAAATACAGAAAAGTGAGAAAGAAAGGGAGGAGATGTTCAGCTAGGTTGAAAATGTATTAGCATCGTAAAAAAATAGTTTATGTAAGAATTTACCTGATAAATTCATTTCTTTCATATTGGCAAGAGTCCATGAGCTAGTGACGTATGGGATATACATTCCTACCAGGAGGGACAAAGTTTCCCAAACTTCAAAATGCCTATAAATACACCCCCATGACACCCACAATTCAGTTTAACGAATAGCCAAGAAGTGGGGTGATAAGAAAGGAGCGAAAGCATCAACAAGGAATTGGAATAATTGTGCTTTATACAAAAAAATCATAACCACCACAAAAAGGGTGGGCCTCATGGACTCTTGCCAATATGAAAGAAATTAATTAATCAGGTAAATTCTTACATAAATTATGTTTTCTTTCATGTAATTGGCAAGAGTCCATAAACTAGTGACGTATGGGATAGCAAATACCCAAGATGTGGAACTCCACGCAAGAGTCACTAGAAAGGGCGGGATAAAAATAAAGGCAGGCAATTCCACTGAAAAAGAATCCACAACCCAAATTAAAAGTTTTAATCTTTATAATGAAAAAAACTGAATTTATAAGCAGAAGAATCAAACTGAAACAGCTGCCTGAAGTACTTTTCTACCAAAAACTGCTTCTGAAGAAGAGAAAACATCAAAATGGTAGAATTTAGTAAAAGGATGCAAAGAAGACCAAGTTGCTGCTTTGCAAATCTGATCAATAGAAGCTTCATTCTTAAAAGCCCAGGAAGTAGAAACTGACCTAGTAGAATGAGCCGTAATCCTCTGAGACGGGGACTTACCCGACTCCAAATAAGCATGATGAATCAAAAGCTTTAACCAAGACACCAAAGAAATGGCAGAAGCCTTATGACCTTTCCTAGAACCAGAAAAGATAACAGAAAAAAAGATAATAGACTAGAAGTCTTTCTGAAATCTTTAGTAGCTTCAACATAATATTTCAAAGCTCTTACCACATCCAAAAAATGTAAAGATCTTTCCAAAGAATTCTTAGGATTAGGACACAACGAAGGGACAACAATTTCTCTACTAATGTTGTGGGAATTCACAACTTTAGGTAAAAATGTAAATGAAGTCCGCAAAACCGCCTTTTCCTGATGAAAAATCAGAAAAGGAGACTCACAAGAAAGAGCAGATAATTCAGAAACTCTTCTAGCGGAAGAGATGGCCAAAAGGAACAATACTTTCCAAGAAAGAAATTTAATGTCCAAAGAATGCATAGGCACAAACGAAGGAGCCTGTAAAATCCTCAAAACCAAATTAAGACTCCAAGGAGGATAAATTGGCTTAATGACAGGCTTGATATGAACCTAAGCCTATACAAAACAATGAATATCAGGAAGATTAGCAATTTTTCTGTGAAACAGAACAGAAAGAGCAAAGATTTGTCCTTTCAAGGAACTTGCAGACAAACCCTTATCTAAACCACCCTGAAGAAATTGTAAAATTCTAGGAATTCTAAAAGAATGCCAAGAGAATTTATGAGAAGAACACCATGAAATGTAAGTCTTCCAAACTCGGTAATAAATCTTTCTAGACACAGATTTGCGAGCTTGCAACATAGTATTAATCACTGAGTCAGAGAAACCTCTATGACTAAGCACTAGGCGTTCAATCTCCATACCTTCAAATTTAATTATTTGAGATCCTGATGGAAAAATGGACCTTGAGATAGAAGGTCTGGCCTTAATGGAAGTGGCCAAGGTTGGCAACTGGACATCCGAACAAGATCCGCATACCAAAACCTGTGTGGCCATGCTGGAGCCACCAGCAGTACAAATGAACGCTCCATTATGATTTTGGAAATCACTCTTGGAAGAAGAACTAGAGGCGGAAAGACATAAGCAGGTTGATAATTCTAAGGAAGTGACAACGCATCCAGTGCTTCCGTCTGAGGATCCCTGGACCTGGACAGATACCTGGGAAGATTCCTGTTTAGATGAGATGCCATCAGATCTATTTCTGAAAGCCCCCACATCTGAACAATCCAAAGAAACACATCTGGGTGAAGAGACCATTCTCCCGGATGTAAAGTCTGGCGACTGAGATAATCCGCTTCCCAATTGTCTATACCTGGGATATGGACCGCAGAGATTAGACAGGAGCTGGATTCCGCCCATGCAAGTATCCAAGATACTTCTTTCATAGCTTGAGGACTGTGAGTCCCACCTTGATTATTGACATAGGCCACGGTTGTGACATTGTCTGTCTGAAAACAAATAAACAGTTCTCTCTTTAGGAGAGGCCAAAACTGAAGAGCCCTGAAAATCGCACGGAGTTCCAAAATATTGATTGGTAATCTCGCCTCTTGAGATTTCCAAACCCCCTGCGCTGTCAGAGATCCCCAGACAGCTCCCCAACCTGAAAGACTTGCATCTGTTGTAATCACAGTCCAGGTTGGACGAACAAAAGAGGCCCCCTGAACTAAACAATGGTGATCTAACCACCAAGTCAGAGATAGTCGAACATTGGGATTTAAGGATATTAATTGTGATATCTTTGTATAATCCCTGCACCATTGGCTCAGCATATAAAGCTGAAGAGGTCTCATGTGAAAACGAGCAAAGGGGATCGCATCTGATTCTGCAGTCATGAGACCTAAAACCTCCATGCACATAGCTACTGAAGGGAATGACTGAGACTGAAGGTTCCGACAAGCTGAAACCAATTTCAGACATCTTTTGTCTGTTAGAGACAAAGTCATGGATACTGAATCTATCTGGAATCCTAAAAAGGTTGCCCTTGTCTGAGGAATCAAGGAACTTTTTGGTAAATTGATCCTCCAACCATGTCTTTGAAGAAACAACACTAGTTGATTCGTGTGAGATTCTGCAGAATGTAAAGACTGAGCAAGTACCAAGATATCGTCCAAATAAGGAAACACCGCAATACCCCGCTCTCTGATTACAGAGAGTAGGGCACCGAGAACCTTTGAAAAGATCCTTGGAGCTGTTGCTAGGCCAAAAGGAAGCAACAAATTGGTAAAGCTGGTCTAGAAAAGAGAATCTCAGGAACTAATAGTGATCGGGATGAATCGGAATATGAAGATATGCATCCTGTAAGTCTATTGTGGACATATGATGCCCTTGCTTAACAAAAGGCAGAATAGTCCTTATAGTCACTATTTTGAATGTTGGTATTCTTACATAACGATTCAAAATTTTTAAATCCAGAACTGGTCTGAAAGAATTCTCTTTCTTTGGAACAATGAACAGATTTGAATAAAACCGCAGACCCCGTTCCAGAAAGGGAACTGGCACAATTAATCCGGATAACTCGAGGTCTGAAACACACTTCAGGAAAGCCTGCGCCATTACTGGGTTCACTGGAATGCGTGAGAGAAAGAAACTTCTCACAGGGGGTCTTACCTTGAAACCTATTCTGTACCCTTGAGAAACAATGTTCTCGATCCAATGATTTTTGATTGAATTGATCCACACATCTTTGAAAAATCTTAGTCTGCCCCCTACCAGCTGCGCTGGAATGAGGGCCGCACCTTTATGTGGACTTGGGGGCTGATTTTGATTTTCTTAAAGGCTTGGATTTATTCCAGACTGGAGAAGGCTTCCAATTGGAAACCGTTCCTTTAGGGGAAGGGTCAGGTTTCTGTTTCCTTATTTTGACGAAAGGAACAAAAACGATTAGCAGCCCTAAATTTACCCTTAGATTTTTTATCCTGAGGCAAGAAGGCTCCCTTCCCCCCAGTGACAGTTGAAATAATAGAATCCAACTGAGAAACAAATAATTTATTACCTTGGAAAGAAAGAGATAGCAACGTTGACTTAGAAGTCATATCCGCATTCCAAGATTTAAGCCATAAAGCTCTTCTAGCTAAAATAGCTAAAGACATATACCTGACATCAGTTCTAATGATATCAAAAATGGCATCACAAATTAAATTATTAGCATGTTAAATTAGCTTAACAATGCTATACACATTAGGATCTGGTACTTGTTGCGCTAAAGTTTCCAACCAAAAAGTTGAAGCCGCAGCAACATCAGCCAAAGAAATAGCAGGCCTAAGAAGATGACATGAACATAAATAAGCCTTCCTTAGGTAAGATTCAAGCTTCCTATCTAAAGGATCTTTAAAAGAAGTACTATCTGCCGTAGAAATAGTAGTACGTTTTGCAAGAGTAGAGATAGCCCCATCAACTTTGGGGATCTTTTCCCAAAACTCCAATCTATCAGTCGGCAAATGGTACAGTTTCTTAAACCTTGAAGAAGGAGTAAATGAAGTACCCAGACTATTCCATTCCCTAGAAATTACATCTGAAATAGCATCAGGAACTGGACAAACTTCTGGAATAACTACATGAGGTTTAAAAATCGAATTTAAACGTTTACTGGTTTTAATATCAAGAGGACTAGTCTCCTCCATATCTAATGCAATTAACACCTCTTTTAATAAAGAACGAATATACTCCATTTTAAATAAATATGAAGTTTTGTCAGTGTCAATATCTGAGGCAGAATCTTCTGAACCAGAGAGATCCTCATCAGAGATAGATAAATCAGAATGCTGTCGGTCATTTAAAAATTCATCGAATTTATGAGAAGTTTTAAAAGACCTTTTACGTTTATTAGAAGGTGGTATAACAGACAGGGCCTTCTGAATAGAATTAGAAACAAATTCTCTCACATTAACAGGAATATCCTGAACATTAGATGTTGAAGGAACAACAACAGGTAATGGATTACTACTAATGGAAATATTGTCTGCTTTTGAAAGTTCATCATGACAACTAACATAAACTACAGCCGGAGGAACAGTTACCACAAGTTTACAACAAATGCACTTAGCTTTGGTAGAACCGACATCAGGCAGCAGGATTCCAGTAGTAGATTCTGAAACAGGGTCAGCTTGAGACATCTTGCAATATGTAATAGAAAAAACAACATATAAAGCAAAATTATCAATTTCCTTATGACAGTTTCAGGAATGGGAAAAAATGCAAACAGAATAAGCCTCTGGAAACCAGAAGCAAAAAGAAATAATGACTTAAGTAATGTCAAAAATCTGGCACCAAGTATGACGCCCAACTGACAAAATATTTTTTGGTGCCATAAACGTCTGCAACAAACACGAGCGTCATAGATGACGCAACTACGTGAAAACTTTTGGCGCCAACTAAGACGCCAGAAATGACGTCATTATGTCAACAAATGTAATTCTCGCACCACAAATGACGCAATAAATTATAGCATTTTGCGCTCCCGCAAGCCTAACAGCCCGCAATTTAGAAAAGAAAGTCAATTTGAAAAATTTTAAGGTAAGAAATAATTTTTTCATATGCATTTCCCAAAATGAAACTGACAGTCTGTAAGAAGGAAATATACTGATTAACCTGAGTCATGGCAAATATAAGTATAAAACATATATTTAGAACTTTACATATAAAGTGCCAAACCATAGCTGAGAGTGTCATAAGTAAATGAAAACATACTTACCAAACGACACTCATCTACATAAAGTAGACAGCCAAACCAGTACTGAAACAAGAATCAGTAGAGGTAATGGTATATAAGAGTATATTGTCGATCTGAAAAGGGAGGTAGGAGATGAATCTCTACGACCGATAACAGAGAACCTATGAAATAGATCCCCGTTAGGATAACCATTGCATTCAATAGGCAATACTCCCTTCACATCCCTCTGTCATTCACTGCAGTCTGAGAGGAACCGGGCTTCAGCATGCTGAGAAGCGCATATCAACATAGAAATCTAGCACAAACTTACTTCACCACCTCCATAGGAGGCAAAGTTTGTAAAACTGAATCGTGGGTGTGGTGGGGGGTGTATTTATAGGCATTTTGAGGTTTGGGAAGCCTTGCCCCTCCTGGTAGGAATGTATATCCCATACGTCACTAGCTCATGGACTCTTGCCAATTACATGAAGATACTCTATTAAGAGAATCTGACAAAAACAAAAACAAACTGGTTAAAAAGACACATCTTGATAGGCCTTGGAAATATATATATGTGTATATATATATATATATATATATATATATATATATATATATACACACACACACACACACACACACACATTATAGCTGTTATTAGAGGAATGAGGAAAAGAGATAAGCCCTAATGGATGTAATGTATCAAATTTATAGATTAGTTCTGCCTCTGATTTTATTTTGATCTGCTGCATAATAGTATGTATGTTTCTTAATATAGTATTAAAGTAACTTTCTATTTTATCACATATCTCTCCTGCTTTATATCCGTTCTCTCTAGCGCTGCCTCATCCGTTTGTTTTACATTTCATTTTAGTTTCTCCAGAGGGGATAAACTGAGTAACAGCTGGATAGTTTATTTTCCTTAGGCGCTCCTTTCTATTTCCTTATCAAACCAAAAGATTTGATGCTCGCAAACTCTAAACCAATGCGTGCTAACTCGAAGATAGAATAAGTGAGCACAAATAAATATGTAAGTAATAATTTCCTTAGCCTACATATTATAATAATATACATGCTTAGCAGCCTATACAGGCTTATATGAGTGCCAGAATAATAATCAAAAAAGTACTTAGCTATAGGCATCCAACTACTGGAATATAATGGAATCCAGTAGAAAGTCAAACCAGTGCTTAAACATCAGCAGAGGAAATACCAACGTCCCAAGAGGAGAAAGCAAAGGACATGTCCCTGTGACACCTGTAGCAGGCTTGTGACTATCTCCCATAAGGTGTAACTGTGCCACTACACAATACTCCCAATACATCCCTCTGTTAATCAGCAGCACTCTGAGGGGAAAATGGGCCTCAGAACCCCTCTCTTAGTAAAATATCTAGAAGCCCCTTCATTATTCACCTACCTCCAGCGGAGGCAAAAACTAAACTAGTTATCATAAAGGTGGGAGGGGTTTTATAGGGATCTTGGAGTTGGAGGAATATTTGCCTCCTCCTAGTGGTTAGGAAGTGTTATGCCCATGAGTAATAGATTGTGGACTCAATACCTGTATGAAAAAAATGCAAGTTTGTAGAAAGCACTGAGATAAGGGGGCAGTGTGCAGAGGCTTAGATACAAAGTAATCATAGAGGGAAAAATAATAAAATAACAGTGTTGGGGGGGCGGAGCCAACTCTGAAGCTGAACGGTCGCACATCATGGCAGCTCCTGCTATAGTCTATATAAAAACCTCATTTAGCTACCGTTCAGACTTTTTAAATCTAGCATCGTTGTGAACAGAAGGCTTCAGTGAACTAGGCACCAAAATCCAGGGAGTGGATTGATCTGTGGATGTAGCCTCACACTTCTGGTGTCTATATTACAATTTGAAGGCCTTGAGAGCAGCCATCTTCCATCACATGTGGTGATCAGAACGAGGAAAAGTTTGGCTAACTTCTGGTATGTTGTCTCTGCCAGATATAACTAATTTACAGCTTCCACATGGAATCGGATACTCACAGCATTGAAGAGATTAATGCCCTTCTAAACGCTTGCAAGACTGCATTTGAATATGAACTCCTGCGGATGCACCAACCAGATGGAGTGGCATCTGCGGTGCTTGATATCATGACCGGCTGTGTGGGTTGGGAAGTTTTGGGGACCCGGCGTCCACCGCCCACCCAATCTGAACTACTCGGTGCTGCAGACCTTATCTACATGTCAATAGCAACCCAGCCTGATAGACAAGATGGTTAATTAAGGAGTCTGAAAATGAGTATCCCACTGCACAACCCGAGGTCCGCGGAGCAATGGATCATGCATCCCTTATTGTCCCGAAGGACAACCTGAATGCTGGGCAGTATATGGCTGAGAGACAGTCTCAATTACTGATGGTGGTACCTGCTATGGGACAGTATAGTAGGACATGGCAAAGGATCCCTTCTATAGTACCCTACAGTGAGCTACTTCAGGACAGGGGGGCATCGATACCACAGCGTTTTGTAAAATAAAGGTGCTATGCCCACTGATATATGTTGCTAGTTGGAAGGGGTGTGTGGAGTCTCATGTGTGCTGGAGTCGCCTGGGAAACTGGAGGATGCCTTTTCCTCATATTGACGAACTAGGATCATACACCTCTCTGAAAGCTGGTGTGGTCTGTTAACTTGACTAGTATACTTGAGAAGGCCTACTTTGATCTACCGGCATATGCTCTTCACGGACATCCACATAACTGTTCTTGCCCTTCTTGAAGTTAATTGGGGGACATATGGTTTATATGTGTTATGCTTCCCTATCATTATCATGAGCATTATTTAGCTACCTTGTGTGATTAGTAGATAGGCGAGTCTTACTATCAACGAGTGTTTATTGTTATGTGTTACTACATAGTGTTATTGAAAATGGTTAAATAGTTTTCCTCTCCCTGGGATCTTGTTACTACCTTGTTTAGGTTCCAATTTAGGAGAAGTTATTCTAAACTAATTATATTGCAAGCTATTAAAATGTACGTACTGCCTATAAGTCCCAGCAGCCCCTGTTCCCTTTTATAGTAGTTTTATTTGGCGTACTTTTGCTTATTAATTTAGCCCACATCCCACTAGTCTCTTTGCTACTTCAAGCTAGTTTGTCGATGTGAGCAATATTATATTTCTAACTACATAGAAACATCTATTATTTTTGATAATTCATGCATATATTTACCAATAGAACCCATTTTGTTTGCTATGCAGGAATGATAAACCCTTATAGTTTCATGGGCATGGGGTTGCGCCGCCAGCGGCCAGGGGGATGTGATCTTTGGCCTAGATCTTCTGGAAAGTTTTAACCCGGTATGGAATATTTTCAATGTGAGGGAAACTCAATGGTTCTTACTGATCTAGATTTCTGGGATAGAGTTTTGTATATAATCTGTTAGGCTTTTGACATCATGTTTCTGTGTATAGCTCATGACAAAATATGATTTACTGTTTACATTGTTTATACTATGTGTTCTATATATCGCATTCTGTATTCCAAATGCATAGGCATGCCATATATAATTATAATGCTGGTGGGGGTCTAAGTGAAAGTATTTCTACATTTTTGTAAAGCATTAAGACGAGCATAGACTGCTTAGAATCCTGCAACTAATATTTATGTTATTCTCACTAGTTATGGACCCCCACCCCTCACAGTTTAAGCTAAAGCCTGACAGCTCAATATTATTACCTCCCTGAGAATATAACGTCCTTAATTTATGCTCTGCCCTCCCCAAGGGTTGGTTTAATGGTTAAACAAAGGAGCACAGATTCTAAGAAACTCTCCCCTGATAATTTCAAACTAATTACTCTTAAGAAGCAATTATTTACAGTATATTAATTTTCATAGGTGGTATGAGTTTATATGATCTGCATTTTAATCTGTTTACTCTAAGTTACTATTTAGAGATTATGAGGACAATTTATTAAAGGTCTTGTGGACCTGATCCTACAGTGCGGATCAGGTCTGCAAGACCTCGCTGAATGCGGAGAGCAATACACTCTCCGTATTCAGCATTGCACCAGCAGCAATTGTGAGCTGCTGGTGCAACGCTGCCCCCTGCAGACTCGTGGCCAATCGGTCTCTAGCAGGGGGTGTCAATCAACCCAATCGTATTCGATCGGGTTGAATTCCGGCGATTCCTGTCCGCCTCATCAGAGCAGGCGGACATGGTTATGGAGCAGCGGTCTTTAGACCGCTGCTTCATAACTGTTGTTTCTGGCGAGTCTGAAGACTCGCCAGAAACACAGCAGTTCAAGCTCCGTTCGGAGCTTGATAGCTAGGCCTCATTGAGTCCTCTATATTCCTTTGCACCACCTGGTACTCTTACACAGAACTTATAATATGCTTCTTCTTCTAAATATCACCCCCTTTCCCTTTCTAGGTACACCCATGATTAGTTATGAAGCTTATATGCGAGATTGTCATTCCAGTAAACCCTACATGATAATTGGTTTGAGGTTTTATTCTTATTTTACCACAGGAGTAACACTTTAGGTTGAGTTCTATAAAAAATATGTCAAGATGGATTTCTCAACTCTACAATGTGGACATAGACCAAGATGCAATAGTTAAACATTTTGTAAAAGCCAAATGTGAGTGTTATTTTGTTTTCCTTTCTGTTTTGACATACCTCAATAAAAAATATTAAAAAAAATAATAATAACAGTGTTGGTTATGCAATATTGTGGAAGGGGTAATAAAGGTATTATCTTTCTTTTTAAATAATAATAATTTTCAAGTAGGCTGTCACTTCGAGCAACAAATATAGTTGCAAAATAAAGTTTGTGAACCCTTTAGATTACCTGGATTTTTGCATTAAACATTTATAATCTGTGATCTGATGTTCATCTAAGTAATAATTATAGACAAACTTAATCAGACTAAACTGATAACACATAAACTATTGTACTTTTTGAATGTTTGTTGAAGACATTGAGCAATCACTCACAGTGCAGGCTGGAAAAGGTAAGTGAACCCTTGAATTTAGTAACTTGTAGATCCTCCTTTAGCAGAAACGTCTACCAAACGTTTTCTGTAGCTGCTTAAAAGACTTGCAAAACACAGTATGAATGTTGGACCATTCCACTCTGTTCAGTTCAGTTCATCAGGTCATACCACATCATTTTAATTGGGTTAAGGTTAGAAATCTAATATGGTCATTCCAAAACATGAAGCCATTCTTTAGATGATTTACATGTGTGCATTGGGTCATTAGCTTGTTGCAACAGCCAACTTCGGGGTCATAGACTGCTGCCCTGACATTCACCTGTAAAACAAAAATGTTTATTGTTTAAAAAGATAGATAATTCCTTTATTACCCATTCCCCAGTTTTGCATGACCAACAACGTTTTATTTATAAACTTTTTAACTCTGTGATTACCTTGTATCTAAGTCTAGGTAAACTGATGCCCTAACTACGTTCTTTCGACTAACTTGCATTTTAGCCAATCAGAGCTGACTCATAAATAACTCCACGGGAGTAAGCATAATTTTATTTACATGACCTAGCGCTGTCTAGCTGTCAAAAACTGTCAGAATGCACTGAGATAATAGGAACCTACAAGGGCTTAGAAATTAGCATATGAGCCTACCTAGGTTTAGCTTTCACCAAAGGATACCAAACGAACAAAGCTATTTTGATGATAAAAGTAAATTGGAAATTTTTATTTAAATCGCCAAATAAAAAGTATTAGTCATAAGTATACTGATTTACTGACTTAAAATACTGCACATTAACTATATCACCAAAAACAACTATCGTAACATTTTCTTGCCATTATCAAATAGGAACCTTTGATTCTGCTAAGAATCAGTGCATTCTATTGTACGGCCAGTGTTTGTCTATGGAGATTTCATGGCTATGTACTGAATTTTATGCACCGGTTATCAATTAGTTTGGCAGAAACACATATAACCTCCAGGCTTAAACAACATTTTAAATTTTAATTCAGAACAGTTTTGGTGTTTTTCTTGCACCTTTTTGTGGAAGAAAAATCTTATGACTATGGCCAGATGATGAAAACATCCTGATAATAGCCCAATTGTGCTTTTCGACAGAGGAGAACTTTCCTAAAGCTTATCAGTCTGATCCGACTAAAAAGTCAGTCAAGCCCTGAAATACCAATGTATTCTTCTCTGAACTGTCAGGGTGCCAGGAATCAGACTGAGACAAGAAGTGCAAAAATAATCACACCTTTATTAATAGCAAAAAATAATAAAAAGTCCACAAGTCAAAAAACAAGCCAGGAATCAAAACCAGAGCTGGTAGTCAGACAAGCCAAGTCAGGACCCAAAGCGAGTAGTCAGACGAGCCGGAAACAGGAACAAGGAGAACAGTAGAGTCAGGAACAAGCCAGAGATCAGGAACCAGGAGGGACGTCAGACAGCCAGGTAATACACAGGAACTCTCACAAACAGGTCTGAGACAACGCAAGGGCAAAGCATACTGAATAGAGGCCCTTTAAATAATAAGTGATGACATCACAATTCTTTGACTGCATCCTATCTCACACGGATGATGTACACCAGTCTGGCCATAAAAGGAAGTGCAGGAAATGAGTCAGGAAGAAAGGTGAGTAAAATGGCTGCCAGCAGCACATGGCAAACACAGCAGGGAAAAACCCTGACAGTACCCTCCCCTCAATGACCGCTCCCCCATGGGAGGACAAAAGGCTTATTGGGGAAATGGGCATGGAAGGCACACAGGAGGGCAGGTGCATGAACATCAGAGGAGGGAACCCATGAACGCTCCTCCAGAACGTAGCCCTTCCAGTGAACCAAATACTGTACGCGGCCCCTGGACACACGAGAGTCAATAATGCTGCTGACCTCATACTCCTCATGGTTGTCAACAAAGATAGGACGTGGTAAACCAATTACAAACCAATGGTTTCAAGAGGGAGACATGAAAAACATTGGAGAAGCGCATTGCAGGAGGGAGGTCAAGAGCGTAGGCCACAGGATTGACCCGTCGGAGTATTCGAAAAGGACCAACATAACAGGGAGCCAGTCTATTGGAAGGCACACAAAGGTTCAAGTTGCAGGAGGACAGCCAAATTCTCTCACCAACCTGGTAGGAAGACGCGGGCAGATGCCTACGATCAGCCTGGAACTTTTGGCGCTGCATAGAACGATGAAGACAATCCTGAATCTGCACCCACGTAGAACAGAGTTGCTGGAGTTGCTCCTCCAAAGCCGGAATACTCTGAGACATAAATGAATCAGGCTACAAAGATGGTTGAAACCCATAATTCGCCATGAACGGGGATAACTTGGAGGAAGCATTAATAGCACTATTACGAGCAAACTCTGCCCAAGGTAACAGTTCAGACCAATTATTGTGGTGATCTGAGACATAGCAATGGAGGAACTGTTCCAGAGCTTGATTAGACCGTTCCGCAGCCCCATTGGATTGAAGGTGATATGCCGAGGAGAAGGAAAGCTGGATCCCCATTTGAGCACAAAAGGAACGCCAAAATCTGGAGAAAAACTGGCTACCTCGGTCTGACACTATCTCCTTGGGTAACCAATGTAAACGGAAGACCTCCCGGGCAAAAATTGAAGCAAGCTCCTGAGCGGTAGGCACCTTCTTCAAGGGAATGCAATGTGACATTTTAGAAAAACGGTCAACCACCATAAGGATAACAGTATTGCCATTGGAAACAGGGAGCTCGACAATGAAGTCCATGGAAAGATGTGTCCAAGGATGCTCACCATTAGCAATAGGTTGAAGAAGACTCACAGGAAGACGTTGAGGAGTCTTATTCTGTGCACAAACTGAGCAGGAGGCAACATACGCAGCAACATCAGAACGAAGAGCTGGCCACCAGAATTGTCGAGTGACAGACCAAATCATTTGGTTCTTGCCTGGGTGACCTGCGGCTTTAGGATAGTGGTAAGTGTGCAAAAGTTTAGTTCGAAGATTCTCAGGAACAAAACACTTACCACTAGGTTTCTCAGGACAATTCTGGTGGCCAGCTCTTTGTTCTGATGTTGCTGCGTATGTTGCCTCCTGCCTAACTGGAGTAGGTACAGTCTCCTCCTTGGACAGAGGCGAAAATTGTCGAGAGAGGACATCAGCCATAACATTCTTACTACCAGACAGGTAGGAGACCACATAATTAAACCGAGACAAAAATAGCGCCAATCTGGCCTGTCGGGGCGACAAACGTTTTGCTTCAGATAGATAAGTTAAATTCTTGTGGTCAGTAAGAATGAGCACTGGCATGCTAGTACCCTTGAGAAGATGCCTCCATTCTTCGAGTGCCAAAATTATGGCCAGTAATTCCCTGTCGTCAATTTCATAATTGCACTCCACTGGAGACAATTTCTTAGTAAGGAAACCACACGGATGCAAGGAACCGCCAGACGTAGGACGTTGAGAAAAGAGGGCACCTTCTCCAGTCTCAGACGCATTGACCTCAAGAACGAAAGGTAGGACAGGGTTAGGATGAGCCAGAACTGGAGTGGCAGCAAAGGCAGTCTTAAGACTATCAAAGGCCTTAATGGCAGTAGGTGACCAATGGAGTGGATCATTCTCTTTACGGGTCATGTCTGTGATAGGTTTGACCAAGGAAGAAAAGTTTTTAATAAACTTTCTATAGTAATTGGCAAACCCCAAAAAATGTTGAATAGACCGAAGACCAACTGGGCGAGGCCACTGCAGAACTGCAGATAACTTGTCAGGATCCATGGAGAACCCTTCAACAGAGATAACATAACCTAGGAAGGTTACTTGAGTCTGATGGAACTCACATTTCTCGAGTTTACAAAACAGGCCATTCTCATGTAGTCTCTGAAGAACCCATGTAACATCAGAACGATGAGCCTCAAGTGTGGGTGAGTGTATGAGGATGTCGTCTAAGTACACCACAACACACTGTTGCAACATATCTCATAGAACATCATTAATAAATTCCTGGAAAACAGCAGGAGCATTACATAGGCCAAAGGGCATTACAAGATACTCATAATGCCCGCTCCAGTTGTTAAATGCTGTTTTCCATTCATGGCCCTCCTTGATCCTAACGAGATTGTACGCTCCTCTCAAATCAAGTTTAGAAAAGACCGTAGCTCCCTTGAGGCGGTCAAAGAGTTCTGTAATGAGCGGAATAGGGTAAGCATTCTTAATGGTAAGACGATTAAGACCCCTATAATCGATGCATCGTCTTAACTCGCCACCCTTTTTCTTCACAAAGAAGAAGCCAGCCCCTGCAGGAGAGCAGGATTTGAGGATGATCCCCCACAACAGAGCATCAGCAACATACTCCTCCATAGCACAATTCTCCGCAACAGAAAGAGGGTAAACCCGGCCCTGAGGAGGAATGGCTCCGGGTTGCAGGTCTATGGCACAATCGTAAGACTGGTGAGGAGGCAACGTACTGGCACACACCTTGTCAAAAACATCTAGGAACTCTCGGTACTCCTCTGGCAATTGAGATACCGAAGACGTGCACAAGACTTTAACTGGTTTCCAAAGACAAGTGAAAATACATTGCGGAGACCACAACAAAATTTCAGAACTGCGCCAGTTGAGACTAGGATTGTGCTTTTGGAGCCAGGGATAACCCAGAATAGCCGGAAAATGCGGAGAGTTTATCACTTAGAACTGGAGGGTTTCAAAATGGAGATCCCCGACAGCCATGGATAACGGAGCAGTTTCATGAGTAACGAGTGCGGGCTGAAGGGGCCTGCCATCAATGGCCTCAACAGCAAGCGGAATGGACTGAGGCAAAACAGGAATGGAGTGCTTTGATACAAAAGCACTGCCAATGAAATAGCCCGCAGCACCAGAGTCAACAAGAGCCTGGGTGACTATGGAGGAGTCCACCCAGGAAAGGCCAACCATTACCAAAGGTTTCTCCTTTAGCAGTTCCGGGGACGAGAATAAACCACCCAAGGTCTGCCCCCGACAGGACCTTAGGTATGAGCGTTTCCCGGCCATGTAGGACAAGACTTCAAAAGGTGGCCCTGTAACCCACAATAGAGGCAGAGCCCCTACCTCCTCCTAAAAGTCCTCTCTGCCACAGAGAGACACGTGAATCCCAACTGCATCGGCTCAGCAGTACCTGGTGACTCTGGACCAGGAGGCATGGGAGGAGAGGGAGGCATGGGTGAGAACGAACACGTAGGAGACAATGAAACAGGAGGCTTCCGCAAGCGCTCCTTGAAAGAGGGACTCTCACTTAGTCTGATGTCAATTAGGATAAAAAAAAGACACCAATGCCTCGAGATCTTCTGGTAAATCTCTGGCAGCAACATTGTCTTTAATCGCATCAGAGAGCCCATGAAAGAAGGAGGCAACAAGGGCTTCATTGTTCTAACCTTCCTCTGCAGCAAGTGTACAGAACTCAATGGCCTACTGAGCAACAGATCTTGTACCTTGCTGAATGGACATGAGTCGTTTAGCAGCAGAGGAGGAGCGAGCCAGAACATCAAATAACCTTTGAAAGGAGGCCACAAATTCAGGGTAATTTGAAATCACAGGTTTATTAGTCTCCCACAGGGATTTGCCCAGGCAAGAGCTGTGTCAAAGAGTAACGAGATGAGAAATCCCACCTTAGCTCTGTCAGAGGAAAATGCCTGAGGTAACATCTCAAAGGAAATGCCCACCAGGTTCAAAAACCCTCTGCACTGATTAGGATCTCCTTCATATCGCTGAGGTAGAGGTGCAGAACCGGACATGCTCCTGGTAGGACTAGGTGCAGCAGCGGAAACAGGAGCAGCCATAACTTGCAGGACACTTTGGTCCAAATGTGCAGTGCGAGTCAGCAGGGTTTGCAGGGCTAGTGCAAATTGATCCAAGCGGTGATCCTGTTCATCCATCCTGGAAATTATGGCAGGTAAAGGTGGATTATTAGCACCATCAGGATTCATGGCCCTTGCGTAATGTCAGGGTGCCAGGAATCAGACTGAGACGAGAAGTGCAAAAATAATCATACCTTTATTAATAGCAAAAAATAATAAAGAGTCCACAAGTCAAATAACAAGCCAGGAATCAAAACCAGAGCTGGTAGTCAGACGAGCCAAGTCAGGAGCCAAAGCGAGTAGTCAGACGAGCCGGAATCAGGAACAAGGAGAACAGCAGAGTCTGGAACAAGCCAGAGATCAGGAACCAGGAGGGACATCAGACAGCCAGGTAATACACAGGAGCTCTCACAAACAGGTCTGAGACAATGCAAGGGCAAAGCATACTGAATATGGAGTTGCACTTAGCAATAAAATAAATAATATCCAAATTAGTAGGATTGAAATTTGCTTAAATGCAAGGCCCTATGAATTCTTCTATTATGTTTGTAGATCAAAATAATTTTGATGTCTAAATTCAATTTAATATCCTTCTTCCAGAATTCGTCAATTTAAAAAAACAAAACAAAAACCCCCCACAGAATATCAATGCTTAAAGAGAGTTCCGAATCCTAAATAGGATCAGCATAAATTAATTATTCAAGACTTCGTAGTTTTTAGCAACACTAGCTTGGATTTTAGATACTATTATCCAAGACATACTATAAAGGGTATCCCCAAAGGCCAATATGTAAGAGCTAAGACAATTTGCTCTGATAATATGACATATTTACAGTGTGCCAAATATATAACATAACGATTAAAAGAGAGAGATTATGAAGAAATTTTTTACTTCAGATAAGAAACAGTTGATCCAATCCCCAGATCAGAATTTGTGCAATGTAATAGCAACAGACAGATGGTAGATAATCAGGTGAATAAACCTGTTTTTGTTACAACCTACAGCCTTGAATTTCAAAAAGTCTATAACATCATAAAAGAGGTGTTGCCCATTATATTTATTGATCCCACTCTCAAAACTATAGTTGAAGGAGGATCTAAATTTGTTTCTAAAAGAGGGAGAACCATAGGTAACACAGTATCACCCTCAATGTTAACAAAGATTGAACGTATACAATGGCTTACTTGTTGTGATGGTTTCTTTAAATGCAGGGAAACCAGATGTAAGGCGTGACTTTGTACAAGAAGGATTGACATTTTTGTCAACGGTCACAGTAAACCGTATAAAGTATTTTTTTTATGAATTGTAATACTACACGCGTATTTACTTATCTTACTCACAAGATTGTGCATTAGAGCACATCAGAGCCATGGAGGATCCAGACTCTAAAACCCTTATATCTCGCCATTTTCAGGATTTTCATAATGCTGATACTACTTTATTGAAAATCCTGGGAATAGATTATGTGCCCATTTTCAAGAGGGGTGAAAATAAACTTGTTAAATTAAGTCAACGTGAAGTATACTGGATTTTTCACATACAAACTACCCTCCCTAGATGTTTAAATACGGTGACAGATATAAATCTTTTTGTTTAGATTTATATACCTAGCATAGTTCCCTCTGTACTGATGCATGATCACATTTATTTAGGTTGAAACAATATTGTGTTTTCTTTGTTACATTGTAAACATTGATACAATGTACCTTTAAATTAGTTGTATATATTTTTACCTGACCTTGACCTTACTATGCAGTGCCCAAGTGCGCCTGCGCACAAAATGCGTTTGCATTGAGACAGTGGTCAAGCTCCCACTATGGCCGTTATGTTTTTAGCATTCTTTTACATGATTTTTTTATTATTTATTTGTCTTTGAGTTTTATACATATTTATAAAAAGTTAAGGTAACAATACTCAGTTAGTAGTTTAACTGATCAGAAAAAGTTACATAGATTCTTCAAATCATCTTATCTCCACTGACATCTATTTCATAAGAAAAAATAAAAGATAATTTACATCGCTGTGAATAACATAATAGAGGTGCCAAAGAAATTTAGAGGGGGATGAGAAATGGATAGTAAATTTAGGAACTTAGAAGCAGGTAATTAGAAAGAATAGAAATAGAAGATGAGGTGAATATGGAAACTGGAGAGAGGAGAGAGGCCACTGTTATTAGTCTCTGTAGAGTGAAAACAATGATACAGACCTGTGTTTAATGGGAAGGTGTATTTATACTAAGTTGTCTGTGAGAACGCAGTTACTCTTCCCCTAAAAATGTTATTTACAAGTGAGAGGTGGATCTATCATGCCTTAAAGGGACATTTCAGTCAAAATGTAAATGCACATAGATTAATTACATCTTTAAATAGAAACATATTTGCAATATAAATGTTTTAGCAAAACTGCTTCTAGTAAAAGTTATTACTGTTTTAGTGTTAACATTTTTCTCTGCACGTGCATGTGAAGCATAGCTAGATATTGTCACTGCACCCACATTTTAAATAATGCAGCTGCTTAGATCATCGCTGGGGCTTGTATTGTGTCAGCAATTAACAGAGTCATTACCAGATGGTTCAAGCACCTTAGGCTCTCTAAGCAAGTGCTGTGTTTAAAATGCTGGTGCACGGTGCATACTTAAATACACTTTTGAAACAGCTATAGCTTTTATTAGAAGCATTTTTGCTAATGCATGTATATTACAAAATTGCTTCTGTTCAATACCTAAATGCACCCATGTGATTTCCAGTTTTGGCTGGAATATCCCTTTAAATAACCATATTCTTCTATGGTTAACAGTTCGGTGACTCAGTGGGGTAGATTTAACAAGCAGCGGATGATGCAATCTACCCCAAAGTTTCCGGCTTGCTGGAAACAAGTTAAGAAGCAGCGGTTGTAAGACTGCAATTATCCCAATCCAATCCGATTGGCATGATTGACACTCCCTGCTAGCGGCCGATTGGCCGCGAATGTGCAGGGGGCAGCATTGCACAAGCATTTAGCGATGCCGGGCAGACATGATTCGCTGCAGTGAATCATGTCTGCCCGGCATTTGATAAATCTACCCCTTTCTATCCACATTGCTCCAAAGGGAATTAATGTATTTTTTCAGTGTTGAGATTTAGCTGCATTAAAGGGACATTATATTCCAATTTGCTTCAATTATCTAATTTGCTTCATTCTTTATATATCCTTTGTTTAAGAAATAGTAATGCACATGGGCGAGCCAATCACACGAGGCGTATATGTGCAGCCACCAATTAGCAGCTACTGAGCCTATCTAGATAAACTTTTCAGCAAAGGGTATCAAGAGAATGAAGCAAATGAGATAGATAATAGAGGTAAATTAGAAAGTTGTTTAAAATGACATGTTCTATCTAAATCCTGAAAGAAAAAAAAATAGGTTTCATGTTTCTTTAAGCCCTATCTGCAATAGGTTCAGCCTGAGTTTACAGGGAAATTTCGGGAGGTTGTTCAATAAGGCCATAGTTGGAATCAAAGAAAAATCACTTGTGAGGATTGACTTGAAGTGAGACTCCACACTTCGGCAGAGGGGCTGAATCTTTGAAATGATTTTGTATTAAAGTGTTGGATTTTATTCACTTTTGAGCTTTGTGGATCGTCAGTATGAGGATCTTTGTGTGTGTTGTTACAGTAGAGTAGATCAAAAATAAATATATTCTTCATAAAAGGATCAGGACAAAGTACAAAAGACTTCCTATTAAATATCAATGTTTTCCACTGAAATGTCAAATACCAACCCAAACAAACCAGTTGCCAGCAGATATTTGTTTTATTCTTAAATAAAGTTTCTTAAATAAAGTTTCTTAAAATTAAACCCCGTATGATTTATAGTTTATGATTAAACATGGATACAGGAAGGGCCTGGTTAGACATTTATACGTTTTGTTTTTGAGACTTTTTGTTATGAAAGTCAATACATTTTCTTCATCATACAGTATTTTCAGATCTAATCGTTTTTTTATTGTTTGGCAACAAGATCCTTGGAGCCTGCCCCAGCTTGCACTTAATTCCAAGCTTTTAAAAAAACACTGTAATATTTAATTAACAATAGATGCATTTACTGAAACATACATAAATAATTTAAATTAAAATTAATAAAGAAGTACTGTCTTTCAGTTTCACACGATTATTAGAGAAATGTCAGAGATCACATTCATTTTGTGACATATAAGTATTTGCAAACTTTGTACTTCATTTTATAGTCACAGAATCTTTGATTGCGTTTTTATGTTAACAGAACAGTAATATATCTAAGTTATTTACTCAGTTAAAGGGGCATTCCACTTAAAAAAATAAATTTCCTTTAAATTACTAATTAATTAATTGATTAAATAAAATAAACCACTATTAAAATCTTCTCAAATTTGTATGTTGCTGTTTAAAATACTTCTAAATATTGTGCTTCCATAGGTAGACAGGAAATAAAATTCTGTGCTTAAAAGGTATACGAAACAGTGCTCCTTTAGTTAAAAAAAAAAAAAAGAAAAAGAAAGAAACAGATTGTGTAAAAAAAACAGCAAACAAATTACTTGATTTCTTACAAAATGATAACTTGCAAATTCTCTTATTTAGCCTCTGCCTTTAGTGACATGAGGGAGCTACTATTATAAAACTTATGATCTACTGTCATGTGATTTTTGCAGCAAAAGTCCGCTACTGAGCACGGACAATTAACTGACTGGAACTATTTTATGGCGTCTCATAGCAGCTAATTCAAAGAGAAAGCTACTCCTTTGCCTTCCTGTACAGACCACAGCACCTTGTGGGGCTGTGACAAGAAGCAATAGACCCTGCAAAAATGAAGTAAAAAATAAAAGAAATAAGATGTAAAATCCTTTTAAATTGCTGAATAATACATAGTGCAATGAATTCTATTAAACATAACCCACCGCTTATTATTGTTTTTATATCTCTATTATACATTGATTTGAGCAGTGCAGAAACTAATTTACTACCCTAATTGGCCACTATCAACGATGACAAGATAAACAAACATATTCATATATATAAAATCTTGCACATTGTATTAAGAAATATTTGATTTTTTAAGAATATCTATTGCAATTTAAGATATAAACTATGTATAGACAAATGGTTGAAATAAATGTTTCTTTAGTGGTCTTGCAGCAATTATAATTTTTGACAGGCTTTTAATCAACTTATTACTAACATTTGACATCCTACCATACACATGTTTCAATTTTTCTGCAAATAATTCTGGCATACCTCCCAATGTTGAGCTCCAAAGATGTTGGAACCAGGAAGCACTGAGAGGAATCTGGTATATCTGTAGGTAGGGCTTGTGTGGTCAGTAGTAGGGTTTGGCAATATAGAGATGGTGCTAAGGTGTCTCAGCATGAAGTCTTGGCTGTCCTGGCATAGCTGCATGGGTCTGGGGTGAGGTTTGCGGGTTCTTGGGCAAGCTTTGTTCTTCTTCATGGTACCTTTCAGAAACTGGAAGATAAATAGGGCAAGGGAAAATCCTGCAAAATACAAGACAATTGTGATTTCTTTCTTACAACTACATTTAGTGATATAAGGTAAAGCGGTGCCCTTAAAGTGTACTGCATCTAGGCCAAAGGCAGAGATGAAATATGCCCATCATTCAGATAAGCCTTCAGCTCCTGTGTTTTCATTCTCTCTGACTTAATGGCCTGCTACTTTGTTATTGTAACATCTGACCTTTATTCATAGGACCTAGCCTGTTATCTGCCATCACCAGTATATGTGTATATTGTTCTCCAATAAAGTCTATAAAGCTGCTTCAGACCGGTCATATTTTCCATAAATGCTTTACATCAGACTTCAGTAACAAATAATAACATAACAGGAATGCCGTCGCGGGACAATATGTAGTATGGATGTTGCAGCGTTCTTTTAGCATATGGCATTCCAGGCACAGATAGTGAGAGGGGATTACTTTAATTTCAAATTCAGATTGATAAACCCCTTACTGCATTTTTTAAATCTTGGTGCTTCCTCTGATTATTTTTGCTCATGAATCGATCTTGGCTTGTGGCTCTATTTAGAGCAGGGGTCAGCAACCTTGGGCCCCCAGATGTTTTGAAACTACATTTCCCGTGATGCTGAGGCATTCTTTAGGCTATCTGGGCATCATGGGAAATTTAGTTCCAAAACATCTGGGGGCCCAAGGTTGCTGACCCCTGATTTAGAAGAAGAAAAACCAGCAAACCCTGCCAAGTACAGAATTTTTTAAGATTGGCTACAGGAATTGTTATTCATTTTGTTTTAATTTCACTTAACATTTCAGTGAAATAACATAAAAGTTATAGTTCGAAGATCTCAAATAAGAAATGCACCAGGTTTATTTATATTTATAAGAAATAAGCACAAATACACTTTAAAACTAAAATATGTTAGGAATCTTTACTGCTGATATTAAATTAACAGATCATATCTTCTATGGGCTAAATTGCATGTGGCATGGTATTGTTAGCGCGGGAGCGATATTGTTAACTTGCGAGCATTACAAGTTAAAAAAACAACAAGTTTGATGAAGCACAAACGCATAAAGAGTAAGGCCCCTATTTATTGAAGGTCTTGCGGACCAGATCCGACAGTGCGGATCAGGTCCACAAGACCTCGCTAAATGCGGAGAGCAATACGCTCTCCGCATTTAACATTGCAACGCCGCCCCCTGCTGACTCACTACCAATGGGCCGCAAACAGGGGGGTGTCAATCAACCCGATCGTACTCGATCGGGTTGATTTCCGAGCAGGCGGACAGGTTATGGAGCAGCGGTCTTTGTGACCGCTGCTTCATAACTGCTGTTTCTGGCGAGTCTGAAGAGTTAGTAAGATTACAAATTATATTACCGAAAGGTATGATCTATAGAAACAAAGGTTCATAAGATCAATATGAGAGTATCAGTATTGTTCGGATGTCACATCTAAAGAAACGAACAACCTTAGGACAAAGAAGATATCTATACAATAGATGTAGACATCAACTTTCTTGATACTTGATTTATTTTTATTTATTCTAAAACTTAATTATTAACTTTGATATGTAAGGTGCCTGTAGAATGGGTGATTGAGTACATTCCATAGCTAGGTAAGACAATATTGCCCAAAAAGCAGGATGAGTCGAAAACCATTTTGATTTACCAAAAGTGCTATCTAATATCCACAAAGACACCAAGTTGATATAATGTTTTATAATAAATATAACGATCAAGAAAAATAGCTCCCCAGATCTAATATTATACTTAAGTAATCAGTGCAATAGCTGGTTAAGCGGCAGGGAACCAGTGTTCTGTGTGATCAATCCAGACCTCACATAACATACGATTAGAATAACATTACAGCATGTCAGATCGAAACAAATAGTATTGTTACCTGCAATGATAACACCTTAAGATATATATGATAGAAAGTAAGTAAGTAAGTTATGATCAATAACAGTGAATCTAACATGAATCTAACATAAATAAATGGATGAAAGACCAGCTGCACCTCTCAATACCAATAAAATGGATAAAAAGAATAAAAATATACGTGTGATAGACACACAAGAGGGCGCTATGACAACTAAGTAATACAAAACAAAAAATAGTTAATAATGTAGACAATGACAAGCAATGTATACGAATGGTTATGAACGGATCATGGACTCTCACCATACAGACGATGCAACAATTAATATTCTGTCCCAAAAGAATGTGTAATGTCCATATATATAATGTCCAAATGATATAAGCAACACCAGTTGCTGCCGATGGTGCTGTACTGTCCTCCTGTGAATGCCCTCTTAGTTCCTAAGTGACCGGAGGCAGATCTATAGGGTTTGGAGGGGAAACAGAAGCGACAAATGTGTGTATCCAGTGTGATATAAACCCCCCTGTACAAGTATACTATGCCCAGGGTACTCACACTTTGACTTAGCACACCAATGTGCTGGTAGGCGCAGACTGGCTATCAGAGCAAGCCAGCTAGCTCTCTCCGGTGCACTCTCTCGCTGTGGTAATCGTCAAAGTCTGAGCCGCTGTGTAACACAGACACAGCGGCTCAGACTTTGACGATTACCACAGCGAGAGAGTGCACCGGAGAGAGCTAGCTGGCTTGCTCTGATAGCCAGTCTGCGCCTACCAGCACATTGGTGTGCTAAGTCAAAGTGTGAGTACCCTGGGCATAGTATACTTGTACAGGGGGGTTTATATCACACTGGATACACACATTTGTCGCTTCTGTTTCCCCTCCAAACCCTATAGATCTGCCTCCGGTCACTTAGGAACTAAGAGGGCATTCACAGGAGGACAGTACAGCACCATCGGCAGCAACTGGTGTTGCTTATATCATTTGGACATTATATATATGGACATTACACATTCTTTTGGGACAGAATATTAATTGTTGCATCGTCTGTATGGTGAGAGTCCATGATCCGTTCATAACCATTCGTATACATTGCTTGTCATTGTCTACATTATTAACTATTTTTTGTTTTGTATTACTTAGTTGTCATAGCGCCCTCTTGTGTGTCTATCACACGTATATTTTTATGATCAAATAACAATATCATTGTGAAATTGTATAAAAGAACGATGGAAGCAAAAATATATTCACAGGATGCACAATATGAACAAAATAAATAAGCACGGAATTCAGACGGGATATGCAGTGAGGCATACCTGTCAGATTGAGAAAACCAGCTGGATCATTACCAGCATAACAATGACATCCATTGGCCAGTACTGGAGGAGTGTTACTGGAACGTCACCAGTAAAACATTCACACCCAGATAAGCTGATAGGTCAATCTTTTAAAATAGGCGGAGTTACCGGGCACAAATACCCGCCAGACCGTAACCTCGGTAAACCCTTTGAAAAAGCCGAGTGTATCGGCGAAACATGTCAGGGGAGGTTGGGAGTTGATGGGCTCCGTGTTAATGTTGTTTTAATTTAGCAGAAACTAAAATCTATCTTTAATTATATTACTTATTTTGTCAAAGCTTATTAGCAGCCTAACAAAATAATACAGCTATATCTATTGTTAAAGCCTAGACGTAACTTCTTAATCTAACTTACTGGGGTCAGCCAGACTGAATTTAAGCATTTTATATCATTAAGCAATTCAAACTATACCACTTGGGTATGGCTACAAGCAAAGATTTACAGAGTTGGTTATAACCAAAGGGATAGAGTTAAAAGATATAAGTATTACAGATACCGTTTAAATCCGGTGTTATTTTTGAATAAACATTGTCTATCCGTGGTGAATATGGGGCATACGGCTCTCTATACCAATATCTATAATTAACTTCTCTTGTTATGTAGAAAGCTTAGTCAGCTCACATATCGATATCAGTGATGCTGTAATAATAACAGCTAAGGTTGAGTCCTAAGTGCTATCAACTAGATAAAAGTTTATAAGTGCACACAATATATAGTATCGGTTAACACTACAACCGGTTACACCATTGCATATATCAGCAGTGGTCTAATATATACAGTAATACTATTATATGTGTCATTACGGAATTTGATGGAAATCTAGCAACACTTAGTGGTACTGCAAAAAACGTTTGTGGTATTTACCCTAAAAGCTATTATATGCTACTAAATAGTTATAAGTGAGTGAGCGCAATCGATATAGAGTAATAATTACATCATAACATACATTAATGATGGTGTAACATATATACTATACTATTATATTTTGTAATTACGTGATTGGAAGTGAGTTTGACAGCACGCAATGAGATATATTGCATACAATTACCTTTAACCAGTTGGTGACCAAACAATAAGTAGCCAATTATTAAACTAAATTCTATACATGAGCGAATAACCATAATTGGGCTCAGAAGAGACACTTTTTCACATAATATAACTGGTACAATATACAGAGGTATATTTATGCTTTAATCCAAGTTGCTACCAATATTTTTATTACCCAGAAGATATACATTAGACTTCGAGTGGAACATAATTTTGATAATTATCAACCAGAGTCAGTGTAATTCTTGACCAATTTATAAGTTCGCAATATACACCCTTGTTGAACAAAGATATAATCATTTGGGTATAAATACCAGTGACGTATTATTAACAACGCTCTCTATACCTTACATATTATATGAAATTTATGTACATGGTATACCACAATATACCATAACCACCTCATGCAGTGAACATCAATAAGGTGCATAAAGATTTAACACACACCAAGTATATTTAGTTCAGTTATAACTGGGTACGCATTACCACTAATGGACAGATTTATATAATTTCATCAAGTAGTTGGGGCACCTAGAGGTACCAACTGGATATATTATATCTCTGATAACATACAAGTTCGTATCCAGTGGTATTCACATTGCTGTCCTCAATTTGATGGATCCAAGTTTCTGTAATTTTAATTGTTTTGTCTTTCCATTTTTTAGTAAGTCCCAATAAAAGTTATATTTTAATAGCCTAGTTCATCCGCCACTCTATACTCTGTCGATATTACCTTTAAAGGGAATTTGAGTGCTAAACATATGTACTTTTTGTAGAGGTTATACCTCTAAGTTGTTTTTTGGTGAAAGAATCCACCTGGATGCAGCGTAGGCAAACAAAGCCTTAAAAAAAAACCCAAAAACATGCAACCACCCACAAGAAATAAATAAAAAACACGTAAACGCCCGCACGAAGTAGAACACAAAAAAACCTAACCTCCCGCACAAAGTATTAACAAATACCTAAACCGCAACCCCTACATCACAAAATAATAAAGTAATTAACCCCTAATCCGCAAATAAAAATTAAAATATTAACCCCAAAACCGCCAACCCCCCACATCGCATAAACCTAATTAACCCCTAAATCAACAAACCCCCACATCACAATAAACCTAATTTAATTACTAAGCCCCCTAACCTAACACCCCCTAAATTAACCCCAATACTAAGTTACACTTAAATAAAACCTAACATTAAATTACAAAAAAAATAATCTAAAATTACAAAAAATAAAAAACTCTAAAATTGCAGAAAAAATAAATTAAATTATCAAAAATAGAAAAAATTAAACCTAATCCCTATGAAAATAAAAAAAGCCACCCCCAAAATAAAAACACCCTCTAATTTAAAATAAACTACCAATATCCCTTAAAAGGACGTTTTGTTGGGCATTGCCCTAAGTAAAACATCTCTTTTACATTTAAAAAATACTAAGTCCCCCATAACAGTAAAAACCCCCCACAATAAAAAAACCTACCACTAAAAAACCTAAACTATCCATTGCCCCTAAAGGGGCATTGCCCTTAAAATGGAATTCAGCTCTTTTCAGACCAATAAATCCGTAATCTTAAAAAAAAAAAATCCTAAAACTAAGGTCTTCTTCCAGACGGCTCCATCATCTTCTATCTTCATCCGGAGCGAAGGGGGCGCGGAGTGTAGAAGCGGAGCTGGCTCCCCAGATGCACAGATCCTCAGCGGTGGTGGTCCTCAGCGGCGTGGAGGCTCCGCTTCATACGATCGTCCGTCACACACTGAAGAGTGAATGCAAGGTACCCCATATATATTGGGGTACCTTGCATTCCTATTAGCTGAAATTTTGAAATCAGCCAATAGGATGAGAGATACTGAAATCTTATTGGCTGATTTGAACAGCCAATAGGATTTTAGTAGCTTTAATCCTATTGGCTGATTTCTAAATTTTAGCCAATAGGAATCCAAGGTACCCCAAATTGAATACGGTACCTTGCATTCAATCTTCAGTGTGAGACGGACATCGGATGGAGAGGAGCCTCCACGTCGCCGAAGAATGCCACCGCCACCGTTGAGGACCGCCGCTGAGGATCTACGCATCGGGGAAGACAGGTCAGCACCTCCGCTTCGAGCCGCCTTCATTCCGGATGAAGATAGAAGATGGAGTCACCTGGAAGAAGACCTGCTCTGCCAGACTTCAGGAACGGTAAATATCTATTTGGGGCTTAGTCTTAGGCTTTTTTTTTTTTTAGATTAGGGTTTTTTAGGCTGGAAAAGAGCCAATTGCCCTTTTAAGGGCAAAGGTCAGTAAAAGAGCTGTATGTCCTTTTAAGGGCGATGCCCATACAAATGTCCCTTTAGGGGCAATGGGTAGCATAGGTTTTTTTTTAGTGTTACATTTTTTTTTATTTTGGGGGGTTTGGTGGGTGGTGGGTTTTACGGTTAGGGGGTAATTGGTAATTTTTGTAAGTAAAAAAGTTGTTTAACCCCTTAATGACCGACGACGTATGCCATACGTCCTCAGAAAAAATAAGTTAACGCCTGAGGACGTATGGCGTACGTCGTCGGTTTGGAAAGCTCGAGGCATCCTGCAATAACAATTTTTACCCCTCCGGTGCAGAGAGAGCCACTCTGTGGCCCTCTCTGCACCGGACATCGATGGCCGCATTCGTTGGTGGGTGGGAGCTGCAGTGGGAGGCGGGTGGGCGGCCATCGATGGGTTCTGAGCCTGAGAGGGGGGCGGGATCGGGGGCGCGCACGGACGCGCGTGTGCATGGGGATTGAGCGGGTGGGAACCGCTACACTACAGAAAACAAAAAGTAGTATAAGTGGGAGAAAGGGGGGGAGGGAATGCCCCAAAAAGTAATCTAAGCGATCGGGGAGGGGGTTGGTCTTGGGTGGGGGAAGCTACACTACAGAAAAAAATAAAAAAAAAGATAAATTATATTGTAAACTGGGTACTGGCAGACAGCTGCCAGTACCCAAGATGGCTGCCAAGAAGGTAGAGGGGGAGGTTAGAGAGCCGTTTGGGTGGGCAGGGAGGTTGGGGGCTAAGGGGGAACCTACACAGCAGCATATGCAAATATGCAAAGAAGAAATAAGAAAGAAAAATAGGATGCCTTTTATTTTAGTACTGGCAGACTTTCTGCCAGTACTTAAGATGGCAGGGACAATTGTGTGGTGGGGGAGGTAAGAGAGCTGTTTGGGAGGGATCAGGGGGGGTGATGTGTAAGGTGGAAGGCTGATCTCTACACTAAAGCTAAAATTAACCCTACAGGCTACCTAATTAACCCCTTCACTGCTAGCCATAATACACATGTGTAATGCACAGCCGCATTTAGCGGCCTTCTAAATACCAAAAAGCAATATATGTCTGCTATTTCTGAACAAAGGGGATCCCAGAGAAGCATTTACAACCATTTGTGCCATAATTACACAAGCTGTTTGTAAATGATTTCAGTGAGAAACCTAAAATTTGGAAAAATGTAACGTTTTTTTTATTTGATCGCATTTGGTGGTGAAATGGTGGTATGAAATATACCAAAATGGGCCTAGATCAATATTTTGGGTTGTCTACTACACTACACTAAAGCTAAAATTACCCCAAAAAGCTCCCTACATGCTACCTAATTAACCCCTTCACTGCTGGGCATATTACACGTGTGGTGCGCAGTGGCATTTAGCGGCCTTCTAATTACTAAAAAGCAACGCCAAAGTCTGCTATTTCTGAACAAAGGGGATCCCAGAGAAAAATTTACAACCATTTATGCCATAATTGCACAAGCTATTTGTAAATAATTTCAGTGAGAAACCTAAAGTTTGTAAAAATATTTGTGAAAAAGTGAACGATTTTTTTATTTGATCGCATTTGGTGGTGAAATGGTGGCATGAAATATACCAAAATGGGCCTAGATCAATACTTTGGGATGTCTTCTAAAATATATATATATATATATATATATATATATATATATATATATATATATATATATATATATACACATGTCAAGGGATATTCAGGGATTCCTGAAAGATATCAGTGTTCCAATGTAACTAGCGCTAATTTTTTTTAAAAAGTGGTGTGGAAATAGCAAAGTGCTACTTGTATTTATGGCCCTATAACTTGCAAAAAAAGCAAAGAACATGTAAACATTGGGTATTTCTAAACTCTGGACAAAATTTAGAAACTATTTAGCATGGGTGTTTTTTGGTGGTTGTAGATGTGTAACAGATGTTGGGGGTCAAAGTTAGAAAAAGTGTGTTTTTCCATTTTTCCTCATATTATATAATTTTTTTATAGTAAATTATAAGATATGATAAAAATAATGTTATCTTTAGAAAGTCCATTTAATGGCGAGAAAAACGGTATATAATATGTGTGTGTACAGTAAATGAGTAAGAGGAAAATTACAGCTAAACACAAACACCGCAAAAATGTAAAAATAGCCTTGGTCCCAAACGGTCAGAAAATGGAAAAGTGTTGTGGTCATTAACCCCTTAGTGACCAGAGCACTTTTCCATTTGTTGACCGTTTGGGACCAAGGCTATTTTTACATTTTTGCGGTGTTTGTGTTTAGCTGTAATTTTCCTCTTACTCATTTACTGTACCCACACATATTATATACCGTTTTTCTCGCCATTAAATGGAATTTCTAAAGATACCATTATTTTCATCATAACTTATAATTTACTATAAAAAAAATAAAAAAAATATGAGGGGAAAAATAAAAAAAAAATTTTTTTTTCAAACTTTGACCCCCAAAATCTGTTACACATATACAACCACCAAAAAACACCCATGCTAAATAGTTTCTAAATGTTATCCTGAGTTTAAAAATACCCAATGTTTACATGTTCTTTGCTTTTTTTGCAAGTTATAGGGCAATAAATACAAGTAGCACTTTGCTATTTCCGAACCACTTTTTTTCAAAATTAGCGCTAGTTACATAGGGTCACTGATATCTTTTAGGAATCCCTAAATATCCTTGACATGTATATATTTTTTTTTTAGAAGACATCCCAAAGTATTGATCTAGGCCCATTTTGGTATATTTCATGCCACCATTTCACCGCCAAATACGATCAAATAAAAAAAATCGTTCACTTTTTCACAAATTTTTTCACAAACTTTAGGTTTCTCACTAAAATTATTTACAAACAGCTTGTGCAATTATGGCACAAATGGTTGTAAATGCTTCTCTGGGATCCCATTTGTTCAGAAATAGCAGACATATATGGCTTTGGCGTTGCTTTTTGGTAATTAGAAGGCCGCTAAATGCCACTGCGCATCACACGTATATTATGTCTAGCAGTGAAGGGGTTAATTAGGTAGCTTGTAGGGAACTTCCAGGGTTAATTTTAGCTTTAGTTTAGAGATCAGCCTCCCACCTGACCCATCCCCCCCTGATACCTCCCAAACAGCTCTCTTCCCTCCCCCACCCCACAATTGTCCCGCCATCTTAAGTACTGGCAGAAAGTCTGCCAGTATTAAAATAAAAGGTTGTTTTTTTTTTGGGGGGGGGGGGTTGGGTTTTTTGTTTTTGTTTTTAAATTATTCTGCTGTGTTGGACCCCCCTTAGCCCCCAACATCCCTGATCCCCCCCCCAAACAGCTCTTTAACCCCCCCCCCCCCGCCATATTGTGCACCATATTGGGTACTGGCAGCTGTCTGCAAGTACCCAGTTTGAAATAATAGGTATTTTTATTTTATTTTATTAAAATTAAAGTATTGCTTTATTTCTGTAGTGTAGCTGCCCCCCCCTCAACATCCAACCCCCCACCCTCTCCCAGATCCCTTAATTTTAAAATCCCACCCTCCCCAATCCTCTCTCCCATCCTCACATCTACAGCATATTTATGCTGTTTGTAGTTCTATCGTGTGCGCGCGCGCACGCACGTGATCCCTCCCCCCTCCTCTACAGATGATCACCCATCCGCCTCCCTGGATGAGCTCCCACCCACCAACAATAACAGCCATCGAGGCCGATGCCAAGAGGGCCACAGAGTGGCTCTCTCTGTATCGGATGGCTAAAAAAAGTTATTGCAGGATGCCTCAATATCGAGGCATCACTGCAATAACATGAAAGCTGCTGGAAGTGATCAGGATCGCTTCCACTGCTTTCAAAGACCATCTCTCTGTATCGGATGGCTAAAAACAGTTATTGCAGGATGCCTCAATATCGAGGCATCACTGCAATAACATGAAAGCTGCTGGAAGTGATCAGGATCGCTTCCACTGCTTTCAAAGACCAACAACGCACGGGGTACGTCCTTGGTCATTAACTGCAGTTTTTTGCAGGACGTACCCCATACGTCGTTGGTCGTTAAGGGGTTAAAGGGACAGTAAAGTAAAAAAAAATCTTTCATGATTTAAATAGGTCATGTAATTTTAAACAACTTTCCAATTTACTTTTATTAACAAATTTTGCTTTGTTCTCTTGGTATTCTAAGTTGAAAGCTAAATCTAGGAGGTTCATGTACTAATTTATTAGACCTTGAAGACTGCCTCTAATCTGAAAGCATTTTGACAGTTTTTCACCACTAGAGGGCGTTAGTTCATGTGTTTCATATAGATAACATTGAACTCAGGCACATGAAGTTCCTAAGAGTCAGCAATGATTGGCTAAAAATGCAAGTCTGTCAGAAGAACTGAAATTAGGGGGCAGTTTGCAGGGGCTTAGATACAAGGTAATCACAGAGATAAAAAGTATATTATTATAACTGTGTTGGTTATGCAAAATTGAGGAATGGGTAATAAAGGCATTATCTACCTTTTTAAACAACAATAATTCTGGTGTTTACTGTTCCTTTAACTTAAGGCAAGGCCCTACAAAAGGCCCTTTTAAGGACTATTGGTAGTTTAGTATTAGATTAGGGGGTGTTTTTATTTTGGAGGGGATTTTTTATTTTTCTAGGGGTATTAGTTAAGGTTTACATTTTTTATTTCGAATAGCTTTGTTTATTTTTTTCTGTAATTTTACTTTTTTTATTTTTTGTAACTTTAGCTTAGGGGTTTGTATTTTTTAAACATAGACTGACCTCTGGACAGGCTTATCGCTTAGTATATATATATATATATATATATATATATATATATAACATTATCAGATATACAGAAATATATACTAATTATGCATATCTCACTTTGGGTTGAGCGCACTTAATGCAGTGGCAGTTTAGGAGGGAGAAGAAGTTAAAGGGACACAAGTTAAAATTCATGATTCAGATAGAGCAAACAACTTACTAATTTACTTCCATTAACAAAATGTGCACAGTCTTTTTATATTTACACTTTTTCAGTCAGCAGCTCCTACTGAGCATGTGCAAGAATTCACAGAATATACATGTATGCATTTGTGATTGGCTGATGGCTGTCACATGATACAGGGCGAGTGGAAATAGACATAACTTTGTTAAATTTGTCAGAAAAAAAATCTACTACTCATTTGAAGTTCAGACTGTGGGGCCAATTTATCAAGGGCCGAATGGCCCCTGATGCCTCTATTTCCGTGCGAGCCTTCAGGTTAGCCGGAAACAGCAGTTATGAAGCAGCGGTCTTAAGACAGCTGCTCCTTAATTGGTCCGCTGCCTCTGAGACTGCGGACATCAATCCGCCCGATCCTATACTTTCGGGTTGATTGACACCCCCTGCTAGCGGCCAATTTCTTTGAGCAGTGTTTACACACAAGCGAAAGCGCTAAATACCACTCCACTTGTAATCTGGCCCTATGTTGTTTTTTTTCTTTGAGATATGATTTTATGTTGTTTAAACTTTGTAGCTTTGATTTTCCGTGCCTTTTCTATGATGTTAGAACTGTTTAAATAAACAACTTTATGATATTCCACACGTTTTTTTGCAGGTTTACAGTTTCTAGCAGACTTGGAAGGAGAAGAAATTTTCCACCGTCTTGATTGTAAAATAAAATACCTAAACCTTTTCCAGAAGTCATACTTGAAATGTTTCTCATTATGTTCAAATAGTTTGCCTGAATATTGGAATGAGACAATCCATATTATAATAAAATAAATGTAATACATATCACAAGGAATACAATAGAATTTTCTAAAAAAACATAATTTATGTAAGAACTTACCTGATAAATTCATTTCTTTCATATTAGCAAGAGTCCATGAGCTAGTGACGTATGGGATATACATTCCTACCAGGAGGGGCAAAGTTTCCCAAACCTTAAAATGCCTATAAATACACCCCTCACCACACCCACAAATCAGTTTAACGAATAGCCAAGAAGTGGGGTGATAAGAAAAAAGTGCATAAGCATATAAAATAAGGAATTGGAATAATTGTGCTTTATACAAAAAAATCATAACCACCACAAAAAGGGTGGGCCTCATGGACTCTTGCTAATATGAAAGAAATGAATTTATCAGGTAAGTTCTTACATAAATTATGTTTTCTTTCATGTAATTAGCAAGAGTCCATGAGCTAGTGACGTATGGGATAATGACTACCCAAGATGTGGATCTTTCCACGCAAGAGTCACTAGAGAGGGAGGGATAAAATAAAGACAGCCAATTCCTGCTGAAAATAATCCACACCCAAAATAAAGTTTAATGAAAACATAAGCAGAAGATTCAAACTGAAACCGCTGCCTGAAGTACTTTTCTACCAAAAACTGCTTCAGAAGAAGAAAACACATCAAAATGGTAGAATTTAGTAAAAGTATGCAAAGAGGACCAAGTTGCTGCTTTGCAAATCTGATCAACCGAAGCTTCATTCCTAAACGCCCAGGAAGTAGAAACTGACCTAGTAGAATGAGCTGTAATCCTTTGAGGCGGAGTTTTACCCGACTCGACATAGGCATGATGAATTAAAGATTTCAACCAAGATGCCAAAGAAATGGCAGAAGCTTTCTGGCTTTTTCTAGAACCAGAAAAGATGAAAAATAGACTAGAAGTCTTTCAGAAAGACTTAGTAGCTTCAACATAATATTACAAAGCTCTAACAACATCCAAAGAATGCAATGATTTCTCCTTAGAATTCTTAGGATTCGGACATAATGAAGGAACCACAATTTCTCTACTAATGTTATTAGAATACACAACCTTAGGAAAAAATTCAAAAGAAGTTTGCAACACCGCCTTATCCTGATGAAAAATCAGAAAAGGAGACTCACAAGAAAGAGCAGATAATTCAGAGACTCTTCTGGCAGAAGAGATGGCCAAAAGAAACAAAACTTTCCAAGAAAGAAGTTTAATGTCCAAATGAATGCATGGGTTCAAAAGGAGGAGCTAGAAGAGCCCCCAGAACCAAATTCAAACTCCAAGGAGGAGAAATTGACTGAATGATAGGTTTTATACGAACCAAGTCTTGTACAAAACAATGAATATCAGGAAGATTAGCAATCTTTCTGTGAAAAAGAACAGAAAGGGCAGAGATTTGTCCTGTCAAGGAACTTGCGGACAAACCTTTATCTAAACCATCCTGAAGAAACTGTAAAAAAAATTCTCGGAATTCTAAAAGAATGCCAGGAAAAATGATGAGAAGACACTAAAAAATATAAGTCTTCCAGACTCTATAATATATCTCTCTAGATACAGATTTACGAGCCTGTAACATAGTATTAATCACAGAGTCAGAGAAACCTCTTTGACCAAGAATCAAGCATTCAATCTCCATACCCTTAAATTTAAAGATTTGAGATCCTGATGGAAAAAAGGACCTTGTGACAGAAGGTCTGGTCTTAACGGAAGAGCCCACGGTTGGCAAGAGGCCATCCGAAAAAGAATCCGTCCATGCTGGAGCTACCAGCAGAACAAACGAGCATTCCTTCAGAATCTTGGAGATTACTCTTGGA
This sequence comes from Bombina bombina, assembly GCF_027579735.1. Classification (NCBI taxonomy): domain Eukaryota; kingdom Metazoa; phylum Chordata; class Amphibia; order Anura; family Bombinatoridae; genus Bombina; species Bombina bombina. Next base: position 183,499,796 of record NC_069504.1, read on the forward strand.
AGAAGAACTAGAGGCGGAGAGATATAGGCAGGACGATACTTCCAAGGAAGTGATAATGCATTCACTGCCTCCGCCTGAGGATCCCTGGGAAGTTTCTTGTTTAGATGAGAAACCATCAGATCTATTTCTGGAAGTTTCCACATTTGAACAATCTGAAGAAATACCTCTGGGTGAAGAGACCATTCACCCGGATACAACGTTTGACGACTGAGATAATCCGCTTCCTAATTGTCTATACCTGGGAAATGAACCGCAGAGATTAGACAGGAGCTGGATTCCGCCCAAACCAGAATTCGAGATACTTCTTTCATAGCCAGAGGACTGTGAGTCCCTCCTTGATGATTGATGTATGCCACAGTTGTGACATTGTCTGTCTGAAAACAAATGAACGACTCTCTCTTCAGAAGAGGCCAAGACTGAAGAGCTCTGAAAATTGCACGGAGTTCAAAAATATTGATCGGTAATCTCACCTCCTGAGATTCCCAAACCCCTTGTGCCGTCAGAAACCCCCACACAGCTCCCCAACCTGTAAGACTTGCATCTGTTGAAATTACAGTCCAGGTCGGAAGAACAAAAGAAGCCCCCTGAACTAAACAATGGTGATCTGTCCACCACGTCAGAGAGTGTCGTACAATCGGTTTTAAAGATATTAATTGAGATATCTTTGTGTAATCCCTGCACCATTGGTTCAGCATACAGAGCTGAAGAGGTCGCATGTGAAAATGAGCAAAGGAGATCGCGTCCGATGCAGCAGTCCTAAGACCTAAAATTTCCATGCATAAGGCTACCAAAGGGAATGATTGTGACTGAAGGTTTTGACAAGCTGATATCAATGTTAGACTTCTCTTGTCTGACAAAGACAGAGTCATAGACACTGAATCTACCTGGAAACCTAAAAAGGTTACCCTTGTCTGAGGAATCAATGAACTTTTTGGTAAATTGATCCTCCAACCATGATCTTGAAGAAACAACACAAGTCGTATGAGATTCTGTTAAATGTGAAGACTGAGCAAGTACCAAGATATCGTCCAAATAAGGAAATACCAATACCCTGTTCTCTGAATATAGACAGAAGGGCACCGAGAACCTTTGTAAAAATTCTTGGAGCTGATGCTAAGCCAAACGGTAGAGCCACAAAACTGGTAATGCTTGTCTAAAAAAGAGAATCTTAGAAACTAAAAGTGATCTGGATGAATCGGAATATGCAGATATGCATCCTGTAAATCTATTGTAGACATATAATGCCCTTGCTGAACAAAAGGCAGGATAGTCCTTACAGCTACCATCTTGAATGTTGGTATCCTTACATAACGATTCAATATTGATAGATCCGGAACTGGTCTGAAGGAATTGACCTTCTTTGGTACAATGAAGAGATAGAATAAAACCCCAGCCCCTGTTCCAGAACTGGAACTGGCATAATTACTCCAGCCAACTCTAGATCTGAAACACATTTCAGAAATGCTTGAGCCTTTGCTGGGTTTACTGGGACACAGGGAAGAAAAAAAAATCTCTTTACAGGAGGCCTTAACTTGAAGCCAATTCTGTACCTTTCTGAAACAATGTTCTGAAACCAGAGATTGTGAACGGAATTGATCCAAATTTCTTTGAAAAGAACGTAAACTGCCCCATACCAGCTGAGCTGGAATGAGGGCCGCACCTTCATGGGGACTTAGGAGCTGGCTTTGGGTTTCTATAAGGCTTGGATATATTCCAAAGTGAAGAAGGTTTCCAAACTGATACCGCTCCTGAGGATGAAGGATCAGGCTTTTGTTCCTTGTTGTGATGAAAGGAACGAAAACAATTATTAGACCTAAATTTACCTCAGATTTTTTATCCTGTGGTAAAAAAGTTCCCTTCCTTCCAGTAACAGTTGAGATAAAAGAATCCAACTGAGAACCGAATAATTTATTACCCTGGAAAGAAAGGGATAGCAAAGTTGACTTAGAAGACATATCAGCATTCCAAGTTTTAAGCCATAAAGCTCTTCTAGCTAAAATAGTTAGAGACATATACCTGACATCAATTCTAATGATATCAAAGATGGCATCATAAATAAAATAATTAGCATGTTATAGAATAATAATGCTATGAGAATTATGATCTGTTACTTGTTGCGCTAAAGCTTCTAACCAAAAAGTTGAAGCTGCAGCAACATCCGCTAAAAATATAGCAGGAGTAGAGACAGCCCCATTAACCTTAGGGATTTTGTCCCAAACTCTAATCTGTCAGATGGCACAGGATATAATTGCTTAAAACGTTTTAAAAGGAGTAAATGAATTACCCAAATTATTCCATTCCCTGGAAATTACTTCAGAAATAGCATCAGGGACAGGAAACACTTCTGGAATAACTACAGGAGATTTAAAAACCTTATTTAAAAGTTTAGTTTTAGTATCAAGAGGACCAGAATCCTCTATTTCTAATGCAAATTAATACTTCTTTAAATAAAGAACGAATAAATTCCATCTTGAACAAATACAAAGATTTATCAGCATCAACCTCTGAGACAGAAACCTCTGAACCAGAAGAACCATTATCAGTATCAGAATGATGATGTTCATTTAAAAATTCATCTGAAAAAAGAGAAGTTTTAAAAGACTTTTATGTATACTAGAAGGAGAAATAACAGACATAGCCTTCTTAATGGATTTAGAAACAAAATCTCTTATGTTATCAGGAATACTCTTAGTATTAGATGTTGACGGAACAGCAACAGGTAATGTAACAGTACTAAAGGAAATTTTATCTGCATTAACAAGTTTGTCATAACATTTAATACAAACAACAGCTGAAGGAACAGATACCAAAAGTGATACACTTAGCTTTGGTAGCTCCAGCACCGGGCAGCGATTTTCCTGAAGTATCTTCTGACTCAGTTGCAACGTGGAACATCTTGCGATATGTAATAGAAAAAACAACATATAAAGCAAAATTGATCAAATTCCTTAAATGACAGTTTCAGGAATGGGAAAAAAATGCCAGTGAACAAGCTTCTAGCAACCAGAAGCAATAAATAATGAGACTTAAATAATGTGGAGACAAAAGTGACGCCCATATTTTTTTAGCGCCAAATAAGACGCCCACATTATTTGGCGCCTAAATGCTTTTGGCGCCAAAAATGACGCCACATCCGGAACGCCGACACTTTTGACGCAAAAGAACGTCAAAAAATGACACAACTTCCGGCGACACGTATGACGCCGGAAACAGAAAAAATGTTTGCGCCAAAAAAGTCCGCGCCAAGAATGACGCAATAAAATGAAGCATTTTCAGCCCCCGCGAGCCTAACAGCCAACAGGGAAAAAGTCACATTTTTTAAGGTACGAAAAAATGATTGATTCAAATGCATTATCCCAAATATGAAACTGACTGTCTGAAAATAAGGAATGTTGAACATCCTGAGTCAAGGCAAATAAATGTTTGAATACATATATTTAGAACTTTATAAAAAAGTGCCCAACCATAGCTTAGAGTGTCACAGAAAATAAGACTTACTTACCCCAGGACACTCATCTACATGTTTGTAGAAAGCCAAACCAGTACTGAAACGAGAATCAGCAGAGGTAAGGGTATATATAAGAGTATATCGTCGATCTGAGAAGGGAGGTAAGAGATGAATCTCTACGACCGATAACAGAGAACCTATGAAATAGACCCCGTAGAAGGAGATCATTGCATTCAAATAGGCAATACTCTCCTCACATCCCTCTGACATTCACTGCACGCTGAGAGGAAAACCGGGCTCCAACCTGCTGCGGAGCGCATATCAACGTAGAATCTAGCACAAACTTACTTCACCACCTCCATAGGAGGCAAAGTTTGTAAAACTGATTTGTGGGTGTGGGGAGGGGTGTATTTATAGGCATTTTAAGGTTTGGGAAACTTTGCCCCTCCTGGTAGGAATGTATATCCCATACGTCACTAGCTCATGGACTCTTGCTAATTACATGAAAGAAAAACAATTCTTAATGAGTATTCAATAAATGTAAAAACCCAATCTGTTTACAAGCAAGTAATTTTATCAAATGATTCTATTCAGTTACGGGGTAAATTCACTCCAAGCTTCTGCAGCCTCTCCATTCTTACCTGCATAATAAAGTTCTGATTGTATTATATAGATCCCCTTCAATTAAGAAAGAAGAGATCTTTTGTGAAAGTTTACATAGAATTATAGGCGTTGGAGAGACTGCTGTGTATATCCCACTATATTCTGGTTCTAAAGTAATGGCATTTTTTTATTTGCCATTTTTAGTGCATACATTGAAGGGTTATAAAGGGACAATGATATAATGATCTAATGTGCTATATGATTGTATTATTACACTATTGTTTGAACAGTATCTGTAAAGGGGGTTAAATATATTGGAGTTCATTTATGAAGCTGCCAAGGCCACTTCAGAGCCAATACAGTGCAGGCTTGCTTATAAGTTAAAGGGATAGGAAACCCCCAAATTGTCTTTCATGATTTGGACAGAACATACAATGTTAAATAACTTTCCAATATACTTCTATTTACCAAATATGCATAATTGTCTTGTTATCCTTTCCTGAAGGAACAGCATCGCACTACTGGTAGCTAGCTGAACACATCTAGTTAGCCAATCACAAGAGACAAATGTGTGCAGCACCAATCAGCAACTAGCACCCACTAGAATAGTATATGTGCATATTCTTTTTCAAAAAGAGATACCAAAAGAACAAAGAATATTTAAAAATATAAGTGAATTTAAAAGTGTCTTAAAATTACATGCACTATCTGAATCATGCAAGATTAATTTTGACTTTCCTATCCCTTTAAGAAGCAATGGTCATACTGCAGCTCGTCCCTAACTTGTCCTCAGACCTCAGAGGTACAGATCAAAATCACCCTGAACCGATCAGTCCATGGTGATTGACAGCCCCTTCTCTCATATGATAACATCAAGCTTGGGGAGGACAGGATCCCTGATTGGGAACATTGTCTGCCTGGAACGTAATAAATGGGGTCCACAGTTAAAGAACATTAAACCCAAAATTGTTCTTTCATGAGTCAGTGTGTACATTTTAAAAAAAAATCGAATTTAATTCTAATCTCAAAAATTACTTCATTCTCTCTATATACTTTGCTAAGAAAGAGAGAGGCAGGCAGTGTTTGCACAAACTGCTGCTGTGTGGTGCTCCAGTCGTGTGCACGCTTCCTACCTACGTATTATATGAATACCTTAAGAATAAAGAAAATCTGATAACAGAAGTTAAAGTTAAACTTTTTTTAAAAAATTGTATGTTCTATATGAATAATGACAGAAAAAAATAAGGTTTCATGTCCATTTAAACTCAGGTCTGGCAAAACAATTTAAATCCAGAGCTGAGCACGGCTGGAGGCTACACACATATTATATGATTTGCTCAGTGGCTATGTTCGGATCCCAATCAACTGTGCATTATAAATAGAGCTGTAAGCTACCCAAGTTGCCGATAGATAAAAGTACAGCTCCATTTTAGTACCTGGTTTACATTAAAATGTTTTGCGCAGTGCGTACAGTCAGTCTTTACACGTATGTGTATGTTGTGTTAACGCTTCCATCCGATATCAAATTTCTTGATAATTGCACAAAAATAAGATTGATACTATAGTAACCCTAACATCGATGGAAGTTACATTTACCGCCTGCAGTCCATAATTGTGATTGGCTAGAGAGGGAAAGACACAGTAGTTAGTTGCAGTGTTAGGAGTCTGGTGTTTTTTGTGCCAAGTAAAGTGACTTAGTCACCTAAAAAAAAGAATTTAAACAAATTTGTTTAAAGTTAGATCAGCCATTTGTTTTTGATTTTAATTTATTGTTAAATTTGTTTTTTTATATGTAATATATAATGCTGCCCCTGGCATAGATCTAATTGAAGTTACATGCTTGAATATGTTTTTACAAAAGCCTTAGGCAAGGCTAAAAAATGAGGACCCTTGACAAAAAATGCAAAAATGAACCAAATAAAGCTGATTTACTCTGGATTTCGCTAAGAGAGTAGAGCGAAAAGATAGAAAGAGAGAATAGAGAGGGTAAAGTAAAGAGGAAGCAAGTGGTGAGGTAGATTGGAGAAAGGAGAATAAAAAATGAGGAAATAGAATAGTGATATAGAGATAAAAGAAGGGAGAGAAAGAATAGATAGAAAGAAGAGAAAGAAAATAGAGGCAAAAGTTAATAGAGGAGAGAGAGAAAGAAGAGTGTAAAGAGAAAGAGAGAAGAGGTAAAGGAAATATGAAAGTGAAAATGGGAGAGTGGAGAGTAAATGAAAGGGGAATTAAAGGAAAACTTTCATGATTCAGATAGAGCATGTAATTTTAAACAATTTTCCAATTTACTTTTATCACCAATTTTGCTTTGTTCTTTTGGTATTCTTAGTTGAAAGCTTTACCTAGGATGTTCATATGCTAATTTCTTAGACCTTGAAGCCCACCTCTTTCAGATTGCATTTTAACAGTTTTTCACCACTAGAGGGTGTTAGTTCACATATTTCATATAGATAACACTGTGCTCGTGCACGTGAAGTAATCTGGGAGCAGGCACTGATTGGCTAGACTTCAAGTCTGTCAAAAGAACTGAAAAAAGGGTCAGTTTGCAGAGGCTTAGATACAAGATAATCACAGAGGTTAAAAGTATATTATTATAACTGTGTTGGTTATGCAAAACGGGTAATAAAGGGATTATCTATCTTTTAAAACAATAAACATTCTGGTGTAGACTGTCCCTTTAAAAAGAGAGGATATACAGATAATAGAGAGAGTAGAGAGAGTGAAAAAAGGAGAGAATGAAAAGATAGTGTACAAAGACAGAAAGAGGAGAGGACAGTGAAGACTAGCGAGAAACTGCCTTTCAGGCCTTGTTAGCTTTGCAGTCCGTCGGTCTGTCGATGTATTCGACTAAAAGGGACAAACCCGCAAAGTGCCGGTGATGTGTCTCCCATGGAATATAATGGGGAGCTCTACGTCAGCAAAACATCAACGACATCAGCACTTTTTGCGGATGGGGGAGGGCCATATTTAAAGTGTTTCCACACAGCACAGACTGTGTGCTCAATGAAACACGGTTTCTGTGTAGGAACACTTCAAATAATGCCTGTGTGACCTTACTTTCCCTAAACCTACTCGAACTGCCTCACACTGGAAAGTCTGAGGTGGCGAGACAAACATTGGTGACAATCTACTCATAACCTGTACTGCAGAGATTGGAATATATCACACTGCTGGCGATGTATCCCAAACAAAGTGCAGGTTACTCCCCCTGGAATAACCGACTAACTCCCACAGAATGCCTACACCTACATCCTACTTTAGCTACACTCCCCTGGAATGCCCAGCTAACTTCCTAATCCCGCCTACATCTATGTCATGTCTTCCCTATACTCCCCCTGGAATGTCCTGCTAACTCCCACAGAACGCTTACACCTGCGTAAAGTCTGTAATCTACCTGACTTATAACATATGTAAAAAAAACAACTCCCTACTATAGGAGCTATGTCGCTACATTTATATACAATGTTAAAATGATATGCATTGTCATGTAAACTGCATATTATTTTAAGTATTGTATATAATTTAAAATGTAGTTATTTTTTATTGTTAATTTTATTATTTTAAACATAAATGTATCACTTAAATGATCTATTTATTCTTAAAGGGATACTAAAACCAAATGTTTTCTTTCATGATTTAGATAGAGGAGCAATTTTAAGGAGCTTTCTAATTTATTCCTATTATCAATTTTTCTTAGTTTTCATGCTATCTTTATTTGAATTAGCAGGAATGTAACCTTAAGAGCCGGCCCATTTTTGGTTCATCACCTGGGTAGCGCTTCCTGATTGGTGGTTAAATGTAGCAAACCAATCAGCAAGCTCTACTCTGTTGTTGAACCAAAAACGGGCCGACTCCTTAACTTACATTCCTACATTTTCGAATAAAGATAGCAAGAGAACAAATCAATAATTATAATAGGAGTAAATTAAAAAGTTGCATAAAATTGCTGCTCTATCTGAATTATGAAACAAAAAATTTGGGTTTAGTATTCCTTTAAAATAATAGAAATAATAATAAAAAATAACTACATTTTATATTAGATACAACACTTAATATACATTATACATGATAATGCATATCATTTTAACATTAGATACAAATTCAATACCAAAATAAACTATTAACCCCTTAGATGCCCTCACCCCCAGAGCAACCTATACTATAAATCACTAATCTGCCATAGCCTAAAGATCTAACCCCCCCCCCCACAACCTATTAGCCCCTACACCACCACAACCTCTCCAAAGCAATAAGCCCCCTAACCTATTAACCCCTAATCTGCCACAAGCCCCATAAACAAAATACTCCTACACTACTTCTACCTAACCCCCACCTCTAAGTGAACACCCTCTAAGTTACAAAAAATACCAAACACTAACATGCACTCGAGCAATAAGGGGTATATCGTGAAGGTTTGCACTCATTGGGCTTACCGCTAATATTACGAGTTAAAAGTAAACGTGATCAAGTGAGCACAATCGGAATTTGTGCTAGAAGCGTTAGTTAGTGCGACTTCAGAGCTCTAGTAAATTCACGAAAAATAAAAGTTGCACAAAACACATAAAAAATACATTACAAAGTATAGTTACACTCATAATAACACCATCTAATAAAAAAAATATTCAATAATAATATTGCACACAAACGTTATAAAGATAGGAGGTCTCAGGTTAAAAAAAAAAGAAGAAAGGCAGGTAAAGGGCTTTAACATTGAGATACATATATATATAATGGTCATGTATTCAGTCCCCACTATAAGCAATTCCAGAGGATTAGACGCAACTGCTCCAGTGTAGCAGTTTTTTTAGATGAATCTATGATACTGGGAAAAAAAATTTGGGATAAAAAATGTAACCCTATTTCTATCAATGATAGTAAAAAGACAGCCCTAGCATTGAAATAGGGAGTCATTTTTTGAGAGAAAATCAAAAATTGAAATAGCCGTTATAACAAATCAAAATTTATTAGCAAATTCAAAAGCAATTATAAGATTATTATAGAGATTTTGAATAAGCATTGGTCTATTTTATCTCTGGATCCGATATTAAAAGATTTGATTGGAGAGAGACCTATTTGTGTATTTAAAAGGGCTCCCACACTTAAAAATGCACTAGCACCTAGTAAGATGGTGTCCTCCAAGGTTAAGAAAAGACATGTGCGTTTCGATTCGTTCCGAATCAAAATTTGGACAAATTTGTTAAATTCGGAGATTCGGATCGATTCGAATTTCCGAATTACGGTAGTACCGAATCTACCGAATAAATCCGAATTAGTTCGGATTTATTCGTTACATTCGGATGGCCATGGATTACACTAGTATTGTACAGTATATTAGGTTATATCACTCTGCTATGGGTTACACCTAATATACAGTACATAATACTAGTCTAATACACAGCACATCCCACCTAACACATACCGAAATTCCGAATCGAACCGAATGCAGCCGAATTTATTCAAATCCGAAACAAATGCATTAGAATTTTTCTGAATGCGAATCGATTCGAACCGAAATTTGAAAACATCCGAATCGATCCGAACCGAACCAAAACTAATTTTTCGGCCATGCACAAGTCAAGTTAATAAGTGCAGAAATAATAATGGTAATAATTTTGTAGGAGCCTTGAATGTTGTCTATAAATGCGGCAAGTCTAGGTTTGGGACTTGTAAGTTCTTAGACAATAAATGTACTGTATTTAAATCCAACATTACTAAAGAGACGTTTCCAATCAAATCACGCATGAGTTGTGATAGCTGTTATGTGATCTATCTAGTGGACTGCATTTGTGGCCTCCAATATTGTGGTTGTACTAGTAGATCTCTGAGAACTCAGTGGGGAGAACACCTCAGAAACATTAAACTTAATTTTCTGAAACATACTGTGTCCTGCCATAGTATTTGTAAGCATCAAGGCAAAAACAAAATGTATGCTTACCTGATAAATTTCTTTCTTTCCGGATATGGTGAGTCCACAACATCATCAATTACTAGTGGGAATATCACTCCTGGCCAGCAGGAGGCGGCAAAGAGCACCACAGCAAAGCTGTTAAGTATCACTCCCCTGCCCATAATCCCCAGTCATTTAACCAAAGGGAAATGGAAAATGGAATAACACAAAGGTGTAGATGTGTCTGAGGTTTAGTCAAAAATAAATGTCTTACAAAAAAAGTGTGGGGTCATTTACTCACCATATCCAGAAATAAATAAATTTATCAGGTAAGCATATTTTTTTTTCCCCTAAGATATGGTGAGTCCACAACATCATCAATTACTAGTGGGAACCAATATTCAAGCTAGAGGACACAGATGACTAGGGAGGGAGAACAAGACAGACAGACCTAAACAGAAGGCACCATCGCTTGAAGAACCTTTCTCCCAAAAGAGGCCTCAGCTGAGGCAAAAGTATCAAATTTATAAAATTTGGAAAAAATGTGCAGAGAGGACCAAGTTGCAGCCTTGCAAATCTGTTCCACAGAAGCTGCATTTTAAAAGCCCAAGAAGAGGAGACAGCCCTCGTGGAATGAGCTGCAACTCTCTTAAAAGGCTGCTGACCAACAGTCTCATAAGCAAAACAAATTATACTTCTCAACCAGAGAGAAAGAGAAGTAGTAGTCGCTTTCTGACCCTTACTCTATCCAGAGAAAACAAACAAACAAACAGGGCAGAAGACTGGCGAAAGTCCTTAGTCGCCTGTAGATAGAATTTTAGAGCATGCATAACATCCAGGTTGTGCAACAAACGTTCCTTATGAGAATAAGGATTAGGACATAGGGAAGGAACAACAATTTCCTGATTAATATTTCTATCTGAAACTACTTTGGGAAGAAAACCTAACCTACTACTGAAGAACCGCCTTATTAGCATGAAAGATAAGTAAGGCAAATCACACTGCAAGACCGAGAGTTCCGAAAACTCTCCAAGCAGAAGAAACAAAAACCTTCCAGGATAATAACTTAATATCAATGGAAGCAATGGCTCAAATGGAGCCTGTTGTAAAACTTAAAGCACAAGGATAAGACTCCAAAGAGGAGCAACAGACTGAAACACAGGCCTGATTCTGACCAGGGCCTGACAAAAAGATTACACATCTGGCACATCCGTCAGACACTAGTGTAACAAAAAATATAATGCAGAAATCTGACACCTCAGAAAACTGACTGACAAACCCTTCTCTAGACCTACCTGGAGAAAGGACAAAATCCTAGGAACCCTGACCCTACTTTCAAGATTCACACCAATAAAGATATTAATGCCATATCATATGGAAAAAGTTTGCGAGCCTGAATCACGGTCTCAATAACCAATTCAGAAAAACCACGCTTAGACAGAACAAAACGTTCAATCTCCAAGCAGAGAGCTTCAGAGAAAATTAAATTGGAATGAAGGAATGGACCCTGAATTAGGTCCTTCCTCAGAAACAACCTCCAAGGTGGAAGAAATGACATTTCCACTAGGTTAGAATACCAGATCCTGCGAGACTATCTATCAGGGCAGGCTGCTAATCAGTCTAGACCCTTAAACGTACCTTGGAATCTTGGCACACTGCCATCTGATCCAAATCCAGCACCCCCCATTTGAGAGTTAACCTGGAGAACACCTCCGGAAGGAGTGCCTGCTTACCGGATGAAATGTCCGACTGCTCAAGAAGTCCGCTCCCAGTATCCACTCCTGGAATATAGATAGTAGATAGACAGCAATTGTGAGTGTATGCCCACTGAACAATACACGACACCTCCATTATAGCTAAGGAACTCCAGCTTCCTTCAAGGTGGTTGAAGTAAACCACTAAGGTGAAATTTTCCAACTAGAATGAGATCAACCGGACTAAAGACAACTGAGGCCAAACCATCAGAGCATTGAATATCGCCCTCAACTCCTAAGTGGATATGGGGGAGAGCAGACTCCTCCCGAGACATAGTCTCAAGCCCGACCGGCTGGCGTCCATGGTCACTATTACCCAGGAAGGTCTCTGGAAGTATGTACCCTGAGACAGATACTCTTGAGAAAACCACCAGGGGAGAGAATCCCATGTCGACAGATCTAGATCAATCCACCGAGACAGATCCACATGATCCCTGTTCCACTATCTGAGCATGCATAACAGCAGAACTCTCAAATGGAATCGAACAAAGGGATGATGTCCAATGAAGCGACCATCAGACCAATTACCTTCAAACATTGAGCCACTGAAGATCGAACAGTAGACTGCAGAAAAAGACAAGAGGTAAGAAGCTTTGATTTTTTGACCTCTGACAGAAAGATTTTCAGAGATAGGGAAACTATTATGGTCCCTAAGAAAACTACCCCTGTAGCTGGAACAAGGGAACTCATTTTCGGATACACTTTCCATCTGCTGGAATGAAGACAAGACAACAAAATCTCTGTATGAGAGTTTGCTTGTAAAAAAGATGGTGCCTGAACCATTACATCATCCAGGAAGGGCGCCACATCAATTCTCCAAAACCTGATCACTGCCAAGATAGCCCCCAGAACCTTAGAATAAATTCTGGGAGCTGTGGCCAGGACAAAGGGAAGAGCTTAAAGTGTTTGACCGAAAAGGCAAATCTCAGGAACTCCAGGTCTATGGTCATCATAAACTAACCCTCGTGGACCAAAGGAAGAAGAGAACCAATGGTTTCCATTTTGAAGGATGGAACACAGAGGAAACTTGTTGAGACACTTCAGTACTAGAATAGGACCCTGAGATACTATGTTCGCAGCCTAACTGGGACATCTCGTATCCAAGATTGAATAAAAAACTGAGACATCCAACCCCCCACTTGGTCTGATCCCAGATTGGGGTAAACCCTTCATGCTGATGTCTCTACTCAGATGTCCTTTAGATTTATTCTTCTTTTCTAGTGGTAGAAAAGACCCTTTCCACCCGCAAGATGAGAAATATTCCTGTCAGATCAGGACCAAACAAGGTCTAACGCTTGTAAGGAAGAGCTAGGAGCTTGGACTCAGAGGAAAAAAACTCTGACCAAGAATATAGTCACAATGCCCCATGGGCTAGCCCACCGAAGCCAGATATCTTGGCTCTCAGCTAAATGACTTGCATGGTAGCTTCAGAAATAAAAGAATTGGCTAGCTTAAGAGGCTTAATTCTGTTCTGGATCTTCTCCACTCTACCAAAATGGAATCAGACAAGATTCCGCACTTGACACAGTGGCAATACAAATTTCCATATAAGCCTTTAGCTTAGGCCATTGATCCTTCAAAAAGCTATCCTCTATAGGGATCATAGTTCTCTAGTCAGAGTAGAAATGGCCCCTTCTACGTTAGGCACTGTGCGCCATGATATTTAATGGAGACAGCGACAGGAAACGTTTTTAAAGACAGGAGATGGAGACAAGGAAAACCCTGACTGCTCTCATTACTGTTAAAAATCTGCTAGCATGGTCTGGAACAGGAAACATTTCCACAGAGAAAGGAACATCAAGCAACTATTAAGTTTACTAGATTTCTTAGGGTTGACAACGACAGGCATATCGGAGTCGTCCAAGGTAGCCAAAACCTCCCTCAACAATACACGGAGGTGTTCAAGCTAAAATCTGAAGGATACTACTTCAGCACCAGATGAAGGAATTATACTGCCTGAATCTGAAAGCCACAGACATATCCTCCTCATCAGACCTTTGAGGAAAAGCAACCTGTGTAGCCGCAAGTGGAACAGAAACCTTACTATCTGAATCTCTAATATTCCTCATGCCTTTAGCAGATAATGCCACAGATACTGCTGAAGAAGATACCTGAGCAGCAAGTTCTACAGGCAAAAACCTCTTCCAGGAGGCCAAGAGGAACTGCAGTGCACTGTATGTGATGCCATAGAGGCTTAGGACATTTAAGGAGAAAACTGTGGCACAGCCTGAACAGCATCATCCTAAGAGACTTTGGGCTCAGAGGCAACATCAATCTGCATTCAAAAATCCCAGTTAAACATGAAGCACAGAATTGCATTGAAAACAATTTGTGCTACAAAGCATATGAAACATATATGACAAGACACTGATTCTTGTCCAAATACCCATCCACATTTTCACTTTAAAGAAATTGGACTATCAGCCAGGGATTGAACTTCTGACCTTAAAGGCCAGATATACAAGGCAATAGCTTACTTCCTAAGCCATGTGATGCAACCAAATTAAAATTTTGAAACTTTAAAATGTTATTAAAATTCGCTACTGTCCCTTTAAGAAAAAACAATTCATAGCGAAAATACATTTGCATTTTACAATTTTATTTGGAATGTAAATTTTTAATGTATATACAGTTCATGTTTGCTTCCACAGCTCCCTTAACCCAGCGAGCGTCTGCAAGAAAGAACCAGTTCAGTGAACTCTGCACCGCAGAATGACATAGAACTCTCCTGTATCTCAGGCGAAAACAGCAATAACAAGACGCTGCTCTGCTTTAGACACAGCAAGCGGAGGGAAGGGTCACATGACCTTCCAAAGAAATGGCGCAGAGCAAACTAAAAGAGTGCCCAAACTCTCCTGCCGACAAAAAAATAATAAAAAACTTTTTCCAGCGTATTACAAATACAGTCACAAGCACTACATGATAAAATTGTGTCTCTCAATAATTATGCCCAAAGCGGAAATAAAGAAAAAATAGCGACGCACTATTTAAGACCACAGAGATAATTAGAGCCAAAATAACATGTCTAACGATATAGCAAATGTTTGACCCAACACCCTAAACAGTGCTTAAAACACCTAGATTTAGTATCTCTTCACAGAACCGTCTCATGGTTTAACATCCTCAGAGAACTTGAATAAAATCATGAGCCCAAAAATAGAATTAACTCCTCCATAAAGGAGATTAACCCCAGTCTCTTGGCTCACATACAAAATGTGCCTGCTCACTGCCTGCAATTAATCCTGTACCCAGGATTCTAGTCCCATTATTTTTATATAAATGCAAAGAGAGAGTTTCCATTAACCCTTACAGTGCCAGTCTCCCACCCAGAAGACTAAAAGGGACATACCTGCAGTCTGGCCGTCTGGCGGGAGGACAGCTTACAAGGCGTGAAAGGACACATACTCCTTACAGAGGCCTGTAGAAAAGAGAAAGAACAGAGTAACCAACTCTGGCTTTCTATACCTAGGGCAGCAATATGTTAGGAAACAAAGAAAGCACAAACTTACAACTTTCTAACTGCTTAAAAGCCACCACTACTACTACTGCAGAGATTGACATGGACACAGCTAAACCCCAAATCCTTGCTTGCAGGGAAAAATATCCAAAAAAGGAAATTAATTTCTTCAGATACCAAACTTCATCTCTTCCATTGACAGAGGCAAAGAGAATGACTAGGGATTATGGGTAGGGTAGTGATACTTAACAGCTTTTCTGTGGTGCTCTTTGCCTCCTCCTGCTGGCCAGGAGTGATATTCCCACTAGTAATTGATGACGTCATGGACTCACCATTTCTTAGGAAAGAAAAGGGCATTTAGAAAATTAGACCTATAGAATTAGTTCCTCCTTTGATCCAATATAATTGTTTTATTAGATTAAGGCAGAGGGAAAACTTCTGAATTTGGAGAGAGATTGAGGTCTCTAAATCCAGAATGTTTAAATGAAATTATAGATTTGGCAGCTTTTATTTGTTTCATCAGTTGGTTCCTTTTATGTTATTTTAGTATAGGGATTTCTATTTTTTATATTATATATATCTATATATATATATATATATATCTTTAAAAAAAATTCTTGTCAATTGTATTTATTCGTTTTTTACATAGTGAATTATTTATACACACTCTGTATCTTGTGTTTACATACATAGTAACATAGGTTGAAAAAAAGACCGAAGTCCATCGAGTTCAACCTATACAAATCTAAAATATATACAAAAAGCTCCAGTTTAACTTAAATAATCCCACTAAAAGGTGACCCATTTAATACTAGCAATCATATCCATGAATTTTGTTTTAAAAAATATTTGGATACATTTTCTTTTTTATAAATGTATCTAGGGTATTGGCATTCACTACCTCCTTTGGTAATGATTTCCAAAATTGTATTGCTCTTAGTGAAAAAACGTTTCCGTTGCAGGAGATTAAATCTCCTTTCCTCCAACCTTAAATTGTGACCTCTGGTCACAAACAATTTTCTTGGAATAAACAGCGCTTCTGCCATCTCTGTATATGGGCCTTGAATATATTTATATAAAGTAATCAGGTCACCTCTTAAGCGCCTTTTTTCTAAAGAAAACAGATCCAGTTTGGCTAGCCTCTCCTCATAGGTTTGGCTAGCCTCTCCTCATAGGTTACATTTTCCAATCCCCTTATTAGCTTTGTGGCCCTTCTCTGAACTTTTTCTAGTTCTGCAAAATCTCTTTTTGCGATCGGTCCTCAGAACTGCCCTCCATACTCAAGGTTAGGTCTTACCAGGGCTTTATATAGTGACAGAATTATGCTTTCCTCCCTTGAGTCAATGCCTCTTTTAATACATGCTAGTATCTTATTAGCCTTTGAAGCTGCTGCCCTGCATTGTGCACCCATCTTTAGCTTGTTATCTATTACTACTCCCAAATCCCTTTCCTCCTGTGTTTGGCTAAGTCTTGTCCCATTTAAATAATATGTTGCCTGCTTATTTTTACTTCCAAAATGTAGAACCTTGCATTTTCCTGTATTAAATCTCATTTTCCATTTACCTGCCCATACTTCTAATTTTTGCAGGTCCCTTTGTAACGAAAGTTCATCCTGCTCTGACCTAATGACCTTACTTAACTTAGTATCATCTGCAAAAGTAGAGATGTCGCTATTTAATCCTAGCTCCAAGTCATTTATAAAAATATTAAAAAGAATAGGGCCCAGCACTGATCCCTGGGGTACTCCACTGATTACCTTTGTCTAATCTGAGTATGATCTATTTACTACTACTCGTTGCTCCCTATCTTTTATCCAGTTATTTATCCACAAACTAACATTTTCAGCTATTCACAGTCCCTTAAGTTTATGCATTTATCTCTCATGTGGCACTGTATCAAACGCCTTTGCAAAATTTAGGTATATCACATCAACTGACTCCCCTTTATCTATATTTTTACTTACTTCCTCATAGAATCTAATTACATTGTATCTTTTGGATATATTTAGATCCAGGAGTTGTATTTTATCAATAGTTGGTAATATATTCGTTTTAAAATGATGTTATGTCATTTTTGTATTCTAGTACTTCTCATACAGATTAATGTTAACTGTGGATGGCAATATCTATACTGTACAATTGGTCCATGTTAACATTCTCCTCTATGAATATTTTGCATATCTTGTGATCTGGTCGGGCTTTGGTTGGCTTGATCATGTGACCCGATCGCTATTAGCAACTATACCTTAGATTGTATAAAATACACATTAGTTCCTGCGTGATATGTAGTCCCGAAGGAGTTGGGCGTGATCACGTCCTTCGGCGGCGATGTTGTTACCATGTGATCTAGTTGCCATAGTAACTTTGCAAGTTGCACTTTAGCTGATAGGATCATTTAAATTACGCTTGTTTGGCGCCTTGTACACATCAGTGTACTTTGAGTATAATGAATGTTATTATGAGGAGAATGTTAAACATTGAATGGGAGGTATGGCAATCCATTCTTGATTGTATCACATGTGAGTATTTATTTTAATTATGGAAATTATGATTTATATATGTGTGTGTGTATATATATATATATATATATGTATATGTCCAGCTCTTTATCTTTATAGGCTGTCGAGGAAGCAAGCATAACAGCTTGTTTTTATACATATTTTATATGTGCAATCAATCTCTTCCAAGCTTTGTGTGCTTGTGAAGAATTTTAAACTTTATTATTGTCCTGTGATCCTGGATGGTGACTGGTGTTCACTGAGGGATATCAGGGATTAATATTAGCAACTGGATTGGAGCTGACTGTGGAGCTTGAAATACCCCAGACTGTGATATTGTTCAATTTGTGATAAGTGCTACTAATCTGTGAGTATCTTACTTGAGGGGAATACCTGTGGGATCTTATCACTAAGATATTACGCCATTGAAGCACCTTCTTTTTTTCTTTTCTCTATACAATAATGTGTTATGTTTATAGTGTTGCAGAATCTGTTGGCGCTCTACAAATACCTGTTATTAATAATAATAATACATACATGTCTAAAGATGTATATGTGTATGTATATATATATATATATATATATATATATATACACATATATAGACATATACATAAGTGTATTGCCGTTAAGTAGATGAAAACATGTAAAAGCATATTTATGCAATATTCATCCTATAATATAAAATGCCAAGTGTGTTTGTACAAAGCTGTCAAAGAAGAGAGGGGGGAGAGAGAGAGCGCAAAAGAAGAGAGGGGGGAGAGAGAGAGCGCAAAAGAAGAGAGGGGGGAGAGAGAGAGCGCAAAAGAAGAGAGGGGGGAGAGAGAGAGCGCAAAAGAAGAGAGGGGGGAGAGAGAGAGCGCAAAAGAAGAGAGGGGGGAGAGAGAGAGCGCAAAAGAAGAGAGGGGGGAGAGAGAGAGCGCAAAAGAAGAGAGAGGGGGGAGAGAGAGAGCGCAAAAGAAGAGAGGGGGGAGAGAGAGAGCGCAAAAGAAGAGAGGGGGGAGAGAGAGAGCGCAAAAGAAGAGAGGGGGGAGAGAGAGAGCGCAAAAGAAGAGAGAGGGGGGAGAGAGAGAGCGCAAAAGAAGAGAGGGGGGAGAGAGAGAGAGCGCAAAAGAAGAGAGGGGGGAGAGAGAGAGCACAAAAGAAGAGAGGGGGGAGAGAGAGAGCGCAAAAGAAGAGAGGGGGAGAGAGAGAGCGCAAAAGAAGAGAGGGGGGAGAGAGAGAGCGCAAAAGAAGAGAGGGGGAGAGAGAGAGCGCAAAAGAAGAGAGGGGGGAGAGAGAGAGCGCAAAAGAAGAGAGGGGGGAGAGAGAGCGCAAAAGAAGAGAGGGGGGAGAGAGAGAGCGCAAAAGAAGAGAGGGGGGAGAGAGAGAGCGCAAAAGAAGAGAGGGGGGAGAGAGCGCGCAAAAGAAGAGAGGGGGAGAGAGAGCGCAAAAGAAGAGAGGGGGAGAGAAAGCGCAAAAGAAGAGAGGGGGAGAGAAAGCGCAAAAGAAGAGAGGGGGGAGAGAAAGCGCAAAAGAAGAGAGGGGGGAGAGAAAGCGCAAAAGAAGAGAGGGGGGAGAGAAAGCGCAAAAGAAGAGAGGGGGAGGGAGAGCGCAAAAGAAGAGAGGGGGGAGAGAGAGCGCAAAAGAAGAGAGGGGGAGAGAGAGCGCAAAAGAAGAGAGGTGGGAGAGAGACCGCAAAAGAAGAGGGGGGAGAGAGAGCGCAAAAGAAGAGGGGGGGAGAGAGAGCGCAAAAGAAGAGGGGGGGAGAGAGAGCGCAAAAGAAGAGGGGGGGGAGAGAGAGCGCAAATGAAGAGGGGGGGGGAGAGAGAGCGCAAAAGAAGAGGGGGGGAGAGAGAAAGCAAAAGAAGAGAGGGGAGGAGAGCGCAAAAGAAGAGAGGGGAGGAGAGAGAGCTCAAAAGAAGAGAGGGGAGAGAGAGGGCAAAATAAGAGAGAGGAGAGAGCAAAAGAAGAGAGAGGAGAGAGAGAGCAAAAGAAGAGGGGGGAGTGGGGGGAGAGAGAGCAAAAGAGATGAGGGAGAGAGAGCAATAGAGAGGGGGAAGAGAGCAAAAGAGGGGAAAGAGCAAAAGAGAGGGAAGAGAGAGCAAAAGAGAGGGAAGAGAGAGAGCACAAAAGAGAGGGGGTAGAGAGAGCAAAAGAGAGGGGGGAGAGAGCAATAGACAGATATACACATATAAACAAATAAATAAATATGTACAGATATATAGACATATACATAAGTGCATTGCCGTTAATAGATGAAAACATGTAAAAGCATATTTGTGCAATATTCATCCTATAATATAAAAGGCCAAGTGTGTTTGTCCGAAGCTGTCATGTGCAGTAGAGACAGCACGAGGACAAACACACCTGGCCTTACCTGACATGCTGTTTGCAGCGGTGGAGTGAAAGTGGGCGTTGTCGGGTGTGGCGGGGCATGGTCGGGCGCGGTTGGTGCGAGAGAGAGAGGGGAGAGAAATAGAAAGAGAGGGGGAGTAACAAAAAGAGATAAGAAACAGCTAAAGAGAGGGGAAAGAGACAAAATAGAGGGGAAAGAGCAAAAATTAGGGGAAAAAGGGAAAATAGAGGGAAGAGAGAGAGCAAAAGAGAGAGTGGGGAGAGAGCAAAAGAGAGGAAAAGAGAGCAAAAGAGAGGGGGGAGAGAGAGCGCAAAAGAAGAGAGGGGAGAGAGAGCGCAAAAGACGAGAGGGGAGAGAGAGAGAGAGGGGGGAGAGAGCGCAAAAGAAGAGAGGGGGGAGAGAGAGCAAAAGAGTGGGGAGAGAGAGCAAAAGAGGGGGGAGAGAGCAATAGAGAGGGGAAGAGAGAGCAATAGAGAGGGAAAAGAGCAAAAGAGAGGGGGGAGGGAGCAAACAAGGGGAAAGAGCAAAAGAGAGGGAAGAGAGCAAAAGAGAGGGAAGTGAGCGCAAAAACATAATTTATGCTTACCTGATAAATTTATTTCTCTTGTGGTGTATCCAGTCCACAGATCATCCATTACTTGTGGGATATTCTCCTTCCCAACAGGAAGTTGCAAGAGGATCACCCACAGCAGAGCTGCTATATAGTTCCTCCCCTAACTGCCATATCCAGTCATTCGACCGAAGACAAGCAAGAGGAAGGAGAAACCATAGGGTGCAGTGGTGACTGTAGTTTACAGTTAAAAAATACCTGCCTTAAAATGACAGGGCGGGCCGTGGACTGGATACACCACAAGAGAAATAAATTTATCAGGTAAGCATAAATTATGTTTTCTCTTGTAAGGTGTATCCAGTCCACGGATCATCCATTATTTGTGGGATACCAATACCAAAGCTAAAGTACACTGATGAAGAGAGGGACAAGGCAGGCACTTAAACGGAAGGTACCACTGCCTGTAAAACCTTTCTCCCAAAAATAGCCTCCGAAGAAGCAAAAGTATCAAATTTATAGAATTTTGAAAAAGTATGAAGCGAAGACCAAGTCGCCGCTTTGCAAATCAGAAGCCTCATTTTGAAAGGCCCATGTGGAAGCCACAGCTCTAGTAGAATGAGCTGTAATCCTTTCAGGAGGCTGCTGGCCAGCAGTCTCATAAGCTAAGCGTATTATACTTCTTAGCCAAAGCGAAAGAGAAGTTGCCGAAGCCTTTTGGCCTTTCCTCTGTCCAGAGTAGACAACAAACAACAATCTCCTGATTAATATTCTTATTAGATACCACCTTAGGTAAAAACCCAGGTTTGGTACGCAAAACTACCTTATCTGCATGGAAGATCAGATAAGGGGAATCACATTGTAAGGCAGATAACTCGGAAACTCTACGAGCCGAGGAAATAGCTACCAAAAATAGAACATTCCAAGATAAAAGTTTGATATCTATGGAATGAAGAGGTTCAAACGGAACCCCTTGAAGAACTTTAAGAACCAAATTTAAACTCCATGGCGGAGCAACAGGTTTAAACACAGGCTTGATTCTAACTAAAGCCTGACAAAATGCCTGGACGTCTGGAACATCCGCCAGACGCTTGTGCAAAAGAATAGACAGAGCAGAAATCTGTCCCTTTAAGGAACTAGCTGACAATCCTTTTTCCAATCCTTCTTGGAGAAAAGATAATATCCTGGGAATCCTGACTTTACTCCATGAGTAACCCTTGGATTCACACCAATAAAGATATCTACGCCATATCTTATGATAGATTTTCCTGGTGACAGCCTTTCGTGCCTGAATTAAGGTATCAATGACTGACTCAGAGAAGCCACGATTTGATAAAATCAAGCGTTAAATCTCCAGGCAGTCAGTCTCAGAGAAATTAAATTTGGATGGTTGAAAGGACCCTGAAGAAGAAGGTCCTGTCTCAGCGGCAGAGTCCATGGTGGAAAGGATGACATGTCCACCAGATCTGCATACCAAGTCCTGCGTGGCCACACAGGCGCTATCAAGATCACTGATGCTCTCTCCTGCTTGATTTTGGCAATCAGACGGAGGAGCAGAGGAAACGGTGGAAACACAAAAGCCAGGTTGAAAGACCAAGGTGCTGCTAGAACATCTATCAGCGTTGCCTTGGGATCCCTGGACCTAGATCCGTAACAAGGAAGTTTAGCGTTCTGGCGAGACGCCATGAGATCCAGTTCTGGTTTGCCCCAACAATGAATCAATTGTGCAAACACCTCCGGATGGAGTTCCCACTCCCCCGGATGAAAAGTCTGACGACTTAGAAAATCCGCCTCCCAGTTCTCTACACCTGTGATATGGATAGCGGATAGGTGGCAAGAGTGAATCTCTGCCCAGCGAATTATCTTTGAGACTTCTAACATCGCTAGGGAACTCCTTGTTCCCCCTTGATGGTTGATGTAAGCCACAGTCGTGATGTTGTCCAACTGAAATCTGATGAACCTCATTGTCGCTAGCTGAGGCCAAGCCTGAAGAGCATTGAATATCGCTCTTAGTTCCAGAATGTTTATTGGAAGGAGTGTCTCCTCCTGAGTCCACGATCCCTGAGCCTTCAGGGAGTTCCAGACTGCACCCCAACCCAGAAGGCTGGCATCTGTCGTTACAATTGTCCAATCTGGCCTGCGAAAGGTCATACCTTTGGACAGATGGACCCGAGATAGCCACCAGAGAAGAGAATCCCTGGTCTCTTGATCCAGATTTAGTAGAGGGGACAAATCTGTGTAATCCCCATTCCACTGACTGAGCATGCAGAGTTGCAGCGGTCTGAGATGTAGACGTGCAAACGGCACTATGTCCATTGCCGCTACCATTAAGCCGATTATTCCACTTCTCGCCCTTCGGTGGCTCAGTGTATGGAAGTAAAGAACACGGCAGGAATTTAGAAGTTTTGATAACCTGGACTCTGTCAGGTAAATCCTCATTTCTACAGAATCTATTAGAGTTCCCAGAAAGGAGACTCTTGTGAGAGGGGATAGAGAACTCTTTTCTTCGTTCACCTTCCACCCATGCGACCTCAGAAATGCCAGAACTATGTCCGTATGAGACTTGGCAATTTGGAAATTTGACGCCTGTATCAGGATGTCATCTAAATAAGGGGCCACTGCTATGCCCCGCGGTCTTAGGACCGCCAGAAGTGACCCCAGAACCTTCGTAAAGATTCTTGGGGCTGTAGCTAACCCAAAGGGAAGAGCTACAAACTGGTAATGCCTGTCTAGGAAGGCAAACCTGAGAAACCAATGATGATCTTTGTGTATCGGAATGTGAAGATAAGCATCCTTTAAATCCACAGTAGTCATGTATTGACCCTCCTGGATCATAGGTAGGATGGTACGAATAGTCTCCATCTTGAATGATGGGACTCTGAGGAATTTGTTTAGGATCTTGAGATCTAAAATTGGTCTGAAGGTTCCCTCTTTTTTGGGAACCACAAACAGATTTGAGTAAAATCCCTGTCCCTGTTCCTCCTTTGGAACTGGATGGATCACTCCCATAACTAGGAGGTCTTGAACACAGTGTAAGAATGCCTCTCTCTTTATCTGGTTTGCAGATAATTGTGAAAGGTGAAATCTCCCTTTTGGAGGAGAAGCTCTGAAGTCCAGAAGATATCCCTGGGATACAATTTCCAACGCCCAGGGATCCTGGACATCTCTTGCCCAAGCCTGGGTGAAGAGCGAAAGTCTGCCCCCTACTAGATCCGTTACCGGATAGGGGGCCGATCCTTCATGCTGTCTTAGAGGCAGCAGCAGGCTTTTTGGCCTGCTTACCTTTGTTCCAGGTCTGGTTAGGTCTCCAGACTGACTTGGACTGGGCAAAAGTTCCCTCTTGTTTTGCATTAGAGGACGTTGATGCTGCACTCGCCTTAAAGTTTCGAAAGGCATGAAAATTAGTCTGTTTGGCCCTTGATTTGGACCTATCCTGAGGAAGGGCATGACCTTTTCCTCCAGTGATATCAGAAATGATCTCCTTCAAACCAGGCCCGAATAGGGTTTGCCCCTTGAAGGGAATGTTAAGCAGCTTAGACTTTGAAGTAACGTCAGCTGACCATGATTTAAGCCATAGCGCCCTGCGTGCCTGAATAGCAAAACCAGAATTCTTAGCCGTTAGTTTAGTCAAATGAACAATTGCATCAGAAACAAAAGAATTGGCTCGCTTAAGTGCTCTAAGCTTTCTCAAGTATGTCATCCAATGGGGTCTCTACCTGTAAAGCCTCTTCCAGAGACTCAAACCAGAAAGCAGCAGTGACTGGGGCAATGCATGCAAGGGGCTGTAGAATAAAACCTTGTTGAATAAACATTTTCTTAAGGTAACCCTCTAACTTTTTATCCATTGGATCTGAGAAAGCACAACTGGGGGAGCAAAAGAGGGGGGGGGAGAGAGCAATAGACAGATATACACATATAAACAAATAAATAAATAAATATGTACACATATATAGACATATACATAAGTGCATTGCCGTTAAGTAGATGAAAACATGAAAGCATATTTGTGCAATATTTATCCCATAATATAAAAGGCCAAGTGTGTTTGTCCGAAGCTGTCATGCACAGTAGAGGCAGCACGAGGACAAACACACCTGGCCTTACCTGACATGCTGTTTGCGGCGGTGGGGTAAAAGTGAGCATGGACAGGTGTGGCGGGGGGCATGGTCGGGCACGGTCGGTGCGAGAGAGAGGGGAGAGAAATAGAAAGAGAGGGGGAGAGACAAAAAGATAGGAAAGAGCTGAAGAGAGGGGAAAGAGAGCAAAATAGAGGGGAAAGAGCAAAAAAGAGGGAAAGAGAGCAAAAGAAGAGAGGGGGGAGAGAGAGCAAAAGAAGAGAGGGGGAGAGAGAGCAATAGAGAGGGGAAGGGAGAGAGCAAAAGAGAGGGAAGAGAGCAAAAGAGAGGGAAGAGAGAGAAAAAGAGAGGGAAGAGAGAGAAAAAGAGAGGGAAGAGAGAGAAAAAGAGAGGGAAGAGAGAGAAAAAGAGAGGGAAGAGAGAGAAAAAGAGAGGGAAGAGAGAGAAAAAGAGAGGGGGAGAGAGAGAGAGCAAAATAGAGGGGGGAGATAGTGAAAAAGAAAGGGGGGAGAGAGAGCAAAATAGAGAGAGGGTAGAGAGCAAAATAGAGAGGGGAGAGAGAGCAATAGAGAGGGGAGAGAGCAATATAAAGGGGGAGAGAGCAATAGAGAGGGGGAGAGAGCAATAGAGAGGGGGAGAGAGCAATAGAGAGGGGGAGAGAGCAATAGAGAGAGGGGGAAGAGAGCAATAGAGAGGGGAGAGAGCAATAGAGAGGGGAGAGAGCAATAGAGAGAGGGGGAAGAGAGAGAAAAAGAGAGGGGGGAAAGAGCAATAGAGAGAGGGGAGAGAGCTATAGAGATGGGGGAGGGATAGAGCAATAGAGAGGGGGGAGGAAGAGAGCAATAGAGAGGGGGGAGGAAGAGAGCAATAGAGAGGGGGGAGGAAGAGAGCAAAAGAGAGGGGGGGGGGGAGAGAGCAATAGAAAGGGGGAGAGAGCAATAGAGAGGGGGAGAGAGAGCAATAGAGAGGGGAGAGAGCAATAGAGAGGGGAGAGAGAGCAATAGAGAGAGGGGGAAGAGAGCAATAGAGAGGGGGAGAGAGAGAAAAAGTGAGGGGGAGAGAGAGAAAAAGAGAGGGGGAGAGAGAGCAAAAGAGAGGGGGAGGGAGAGCAAAAGAGAGGGGGAGGGAGAGCAAAAGAGGGGGAGGGAGAGCAAAAGAGAGGGGGAGGGAGAGCAAAAGAGAGGGGGAGGGAGAGAGCAATAGAGAGAGGGGAGAGAGAGCAATAGAGAGAGGGGAGAGAGAGAAATAGAGAGGGGGAGAGAGGGCGCAATACAGAGGGGGAAAGAGGGCAAAAGAGAGGGATGGAGAGAGAGAGCAAAAGAGAGGGGGGAGAGAGAGCGCAGGAGAGAGGGGGAGAGAGCGCAAGAGAGAGGGGGGAGAGAGCACAAAAGAGAGGGGGAGAGAGCGCAAAAGAGAGAAGGAGAGAGTGCAAAAGAGAGGGGGAGAGAGCGCAAAAGAGAGGGGGGAGAGAGAGCAAAAGAGAGGGAAAAGAGCAAAAGAGAGGGGAGAGAGCAAAAGAGAGGGGAGAGAGCAAAAGAGATGGAAGAGAGAGAAAAAGAGAGGGAAGAGAGAGAAAAAGAGAGGGAAGAGAGAGAAAAAGAGAGGGGGAGAGAGCGCAAAAGAGAGGGGGGGGGAGAGCAAAAGAGAGGGGGGAGAAAGCAATAGACAGATATAAACAAATAAATAAATATGTACAGATATATAGACATTTACATAAGTGCATTGCCGTTAAGTAGATGAAAACATGTAAAAGCATATTTGTGCAATATTCATCCTATAATATAAAAGGCCAAGTGTGTTTGTCCAAAACATGTCATGTGCAGTAGAGACAGCATGAGGACAAACACACCTGGCCTTACCTGACATGCTGTTTGCGGCGGTGGGGTGAAAGTGGGCATGGACAGGTGTGGCGGGGGGCATGGTCGGGCACAGTCGGTGCGAGAGAGAGGGGAGAGAAATAGAAAGAGAGGGGGAGAGACAAAAAGATAGGAAAGAGCTGAAGAGAGGGGAAAGAGAGCAAAATAGAGGGGAAAGAGCAAAAAAGAGGGGCAAAAGCAAAAGAGAGGGAAAGAGAGCAAAAGAAGAGAGGGGGGAGAGAGAGCAAAAGAAGAGAGGGGGAGAGAGAGCAATAGAGAGGGGAAGAGAGAGAGCAAAAGAGAGGGAAAAGAGCAAAAGAGAGGGAAAAGAGCAAAAGAGAGGTGTAGAGAGCAAAAGAGAGGGGAGAGAGCAAAAGAGAGGGGAAAGAGCAAAAGAGAGGGGAAAGAGCAAAAGAGAGGGGAAAGAGCAAAAGAGAGGGGAAAGAGCAAAAGAGAGGGAAGAGAGAGTAAAAGAGATGGAAGAGAGAGAAAAAGAGAGGGAAGAGAGAGAGAGAGCAAAATAGAGGGGGGAGAGAGAGAAAAAGAAAGGGGGGAGAGAGAGCAAAATAGAGAGGGGAGAGAGAGCAATAGAGAGGGGAGAGAGAGCAATAGAGAGGGGAGAGAGAGCAATAGAGAGAGGGGAGAGAGAGAAATAGAGAGGGGGAGAGAGGGCGCAATACAGAGGGGGAAAGAGGGCAAAAGAGAGGGATGGAGAGAGAGAGCAAAAGAGAGGGGGGAGAGAGAGAGCGCAGGAGAGAGGGGGAGAGAGCGCAAGAGAGAGGGGGGAGAGAGCACAAAAGAGAGGGGGAGAGAGCGCAAAAGAGAGAAGGAGAGAGTGCAAAAGAGAGGGGGAGAGAGCGCAAAAGAGAGGGGGGAGAGAGAGCAAAAGAGAGGGAAAAGAGCAAAAGAGAGGGGAGAGAGAGCAATAGAGAGGGGAGAGAGAGCAATAGAGAGGGGAGAGAGAGCAATAGAGAGGGGAGAGAGAGCAATATAAAGGGGGATAGAGCAATAGAGAGGGGATAGAGCAATAGAGAGGGGGATAGAGCAATAGAGAGGGGGAGAGAGCAATAGAGAGGGGGATAGAGCAATAGAGAGAGGGGGAGAGCAATAGAGAGAGGGGGAGAGAGCAATAGAGAGAGAGAGAGAGCAATAGAGAGAGGGGGAAGAGAGCAATAGAGAGAGGGGGAAGAGAGCAATAGAGAGAGGGGGAAGAGAGCAATAGAGAGGGGAGAGAGCAATAGAGAGGGGAGAGAGCAATAGAGAGGGGGAGAGAGCAATAGAGAGAGGGGGAAGAGAGCAATAGAGAGGGGGAAGAGAGAGAAAAAGAGGGGGGAAAGAGCAATAGAGAGGGGGGATAGAGCAATAGAGATGGGGGAGGGATAGAGCAATAGAGATGGGGGAGGGATAGAGCAATAGAGAGGGGGGAGGAAGAGAGCAATAGAGAGGGGGAGGAAGAGAGCAATAGAGAGGGGGAGGAATAGAGCAATAGAGAGGGGGGAGAGAGAGCAATAGAGAGGTGGGAGAGAGAGCAATAGAGAGGGGGGGAGAGAGCAATAGAGAGGGGGAGAGAGCAATAGAGAGGGGGAGAGAGCAATAGAGAGGGGGAGAGAGCAATAGAGAGGGGGGAGAGAGCAATAGAGAGAGGGGGAAGAGAGCAATAGAGAGAGGGGGAAGAGAGCAATAGAGAGGGGGAAGACAGAGAAAAAGAGAGGGGGAGAGAGGGAAAAAGAGAGGGGGAGGGAGAGCAATAGAGAGGGGGAGCAAAAGAGAGGGGGAGGGAGAGAGCAATAGAGAGGGGAGAGAGCAATATAAAGGGGGAGAGAGCAATAGAGAGGGGAGAGAGCAATAGAGAGGGGGATAGAGTAATAGAGAAGGGGAGAGAGCAATAGAGAGGGGGATAGAGTAATAGAGAGGGGGATAGAGCAATAGAGAGAGGGGGAGAGCAATAGAGAGAGGGGGAGAGAGCAATAGAGAGAGAGAGAGAGAGCAATAGAGAGAGGGGGAAGAGAGCAATAGAGAGAGGGGGAAGAGAGCAATAGAGAGAGGGGGAAGAGAGCAATAGAGAGGGGAGAGAGCAATAGAGAGGGGAGAGAGCAATAGAGAGGGGGAGAGAGCAATAGAGAGGGGGAGAGAGCAATAGAGAGAGGGGAAGAGAGAGAAAAAGAGGGGGGAAAGAGCAATAGAGAGGGGGGATAGAGCAATAGAGATGGGGGAGGGATAGAGCAATAGAGA
Organism: Bombina bombina; assembly: GCF_027579735.1. Taxonomy (NCBI): domain Eukaryota; kingdom Metazoa; phylum Chordata; class Amphibia; order Anura; family Bombinatoridae; genus Bombina; species Bombina bombina. Next base: position 183,528,491 of record NC_069504.1, read on the forward strand.
TGGGGGAGGGATAGAGCAATAGAGAGGGGGTAGGAAGAGAGCAATAGAGAGGGGGAGGAAGAGAGCAATAGAGAGGGGGAGGAAGAGAGCAATAGAGAGGGGGGAGAGAGAGCAATAGAGAGGGGGGGAGAGAGCAATAGAGAGGGGGAGAGAGCAATAGAGAGGGGGAGAGAGCAATAGAGAGGGGGAGAGAGCAATAGAGAGGGGGAGAGAGCAATAGAGAGAGGGGGAAGAGAGCAATAGAGAGAGGGGGAAGAGAGCAATAGAGAGAGGGGGAAGAGAGCAATAGAGAGAGGGGGAAGAGAGCAATAGAGAGAGGGGGAAGAGAGCAATAGAGAGAGGGGGAAGAGAGAGCAATAGAGAGGGGGAGGGAGAGAGCAATAGAGAGAGGGGAGAGAGAGCAATAGAGAGAGGGGAGAGAGAGCAATAGAGAGAGGGGAGAGAGAGCAATAGAGAGAGGGGAGAGAGAGCGCAATAGAGAGGGGGAGAGAGGGCGCAATAGAGAGGGGGAAAGAGGGCAAAAGAGAGGGATAGAGAGAGAGCAAAAGAGAGGGATAGAGAGAGAGAGCAAATAAAAGGGGAGAGATAGAGCAAAAGACAGGGGGGAGAGAGAGAGCGCAAGAGAGAGGGGGGGAGAGAGCGCAAGAGAGAGGGGGGAGAGAGCGCAAAAGAGAGGGGGAGAGAGCGCAAAAGAGAGGGGGGAGAGAGAGCAAAAGAGAGGGGGGAGAGAGAGCAAAAGAGAGGGGGGAGAGAGCAATAGAGAGAGGGGGAGAAAGCAATAGACAGATATACACATATAAACAAATAAATAAATATGTACAGATATATAGACATATACATAAGTGCATTGCCGTTAAGTAGATGAAAACATGTAAAAGCATATTTGTGCAATATTCATCCTATAATATATAAGGCCAAGTGTGTTTGTCCGAAACATGCCATGTGCAGTAGAGACAGCATGAGGACAAACACACCTGGCCTTACCTGACATGCTGTTTGCGGCGGTGGGGTGAAAGTGGGCGTTGTCGGGTGTGGCGGGGGCATGGTCAGGCGCGGTTGGTGTGAGAGAGAGGGGAGAGAAATAGAAAGAGAGGGGGGGAGACAAAAAGAGATAGGAAAGAGCTAAAGAGAGGGGAAAGAGACAAAATAGAGAGGAAAGAGCAAAAATGAGGGGGAAAAGGAAAATAGAGGGAAGAGAGAGCAAAAGAGAGGGGGGAGAGAGAGCGCAAAAGAGAGGGGGAGAGAGAGGGGGAGAGAGAGCGCAAAAGAAGAGAGGGGGGGAGAGAGAGAGCAAAAGAAGAGAGGGGGAGAGAGAGAGAGCAAAAGAAGAGAGGGGGAGAGAGAGAGAGCAAAAGAAGAGAGGGGGAGAGAGAGCAAAAGAGGGAGGAGACAGCAATAGAGAGGGGAAGAGAGAGAGCAAAAGAGAGGGAAAAGAGCAAAAGAGAGGGAGGAGAGAGGGAGGAGAGAGCAAAAGAGAGGAAAGAGCAAAAGAGAGGGGAAAGAGCAAAACAGAGGGAAGAGAGAACAAAAGAGAGGAAAGAGTGGGAAGAGAGAGCGAAAGAGAGGAGGGAGAGAGAGAGCAAGAGAGAGAGAGAGAGAGAGAGAGAGAGAGAGAGAGAGAGAGAGAGAGAGGGGGGAGCAAAAGAGAGGGGGGAGCAAAAGAGAGGGGGGGAGAGAGCAAGACAGATATACACATATAAACAAATAAATAAATATGTACACATATATAGACATATACATAAGTGCATTGCCGTTAATAGATGAAAACATGAAAGCATATTTGTGCAATATTTAGCGCATAATATAAAAGGCCAAGTGTGTTTGTCCGAAGCTGTCATGCGCAGTAGAGGCAGCATGAGGACAAACACACCTGGCCTTACCTGACATGCCGTTTGCAGCGGTGGGGTGAAAGTGGGCGTGTACGGGTGTGGCGGGGGGCATGGTCGGGCGCGGTCGGTGCGAGAGAGAGGGGAGAGAAATAGAAAGAGAGGGGGAGAGACAAAAAGATAGGAAAGAGCTGAAGAGAGGGGAAAAAGCAAAAGAGAGGGAAAGAGAGCAAAAGAAGAGAGGGGAGAGAGAGAGCAATAGAGAGGGGAAGAGAGAGAGCAAAAGAAAGGGGGAGTGAGCAAAAGAGAGGGGGAGTGAGCAAAAGAGAGGGGGAGTGAGCAAAAGAGAGGGGGAGTGAGCAAAAGAGAGGGAAGAGAGAGCAAAAGAGAGGGGGGAAGAGAGAAAAAGAGAGGGGGAGAGAGAGCAAAATAGAGAGGGGGAGAGATAGCAAAATAGAGAGGGGGTAGAGAGCAATAGAGAGGGGAGAGAGAGCAATAGAGAGGGGAGAGAGAGCAATAGAGAGGGGAGAGAGAGCAATAGAGGGGAGAGAGAGTGCAATAGAGGGGAGAGAGAGTGCAATAGAGAGGGGAGAGCGAGCAATAGAGGGGGGGGAGAGAGCAAAAGAGAGGGGAAAGAGCAAAAGAGAGGGAAAGAGCAAAAGAGAGGGAAAGAGCAAAAGAGAGGGAAAGAGCAAAAGAGAGGGAAAGAGCAAAAGAGGGGAAAGAGCAAAAGAGAGGGAAGAGAGAGCAAAAGAGAGGGAAGAGAGAGAAAAAGAGAGGGGGAGAGAGAGCAAAATAGAGAGGGGGTAGAGAGCAATAGAGAGGGGGGAAAGAGCAATAGAGAGGGGGTAGAGAGCAATAGAGAGGGGGTAGAGAGCAATAGAGAGGGGTAGAGAGAGAAAAAGAGAGGGGGGAAAGAGCAATAGAGAGGGGGGAGAGAGCAATAGAGAGGGGGAGGGATAGAGCAATAGAGAGGGGGGGAGGGATAGAGCAATAGAGAGGGGGAGGGATAGAGCAATAGAGAGGGGGAGGGATAGAGCAATAGAAAGGGGGGAGAGAGAGCAATAGAGAGGGGGGAGAGAGAACAATAGAGAGGGGGAGAGAGCAATAGAGAGGGGGAGAGAGCAATAGAGAGGGGGGAGAGAGCAATAGAGAGGGGGAGAGAGCAATAGAGAGGGGAAAGAGAGAGAAAAAGAGGGTGAGAGAGAGAAAAAGAGGGGGAGGGAGAGCAAAAGAGAGGGGGAGGGAGAGCAAAAGAGAGGGGGAGGGAGAGAGCAATAGAGAGAGGGGAGAGAGAGCAATAGAGAGGGGGAGAGAGAGCAATAGAGAGGGGGAGAGAGCACAATAGAGAGGGGGAGAGAGAGCGCAATAGAGAGGGGGTGAGAGAGCGCCAGAGAGAGGGGGTGAGAGAGCGCCAGAGAGAGGGGGTGAGAGAGAGCAAAAGAGAGGGATAGAGAGAGAGAGCAAAAGAGAGGGATGGAGAGAGAGAGCAAATAAAAGGGGAGAGACAGAGCAAAATAGAGGGGGGAGAGAGCACAAAAGAGAGGGGAGAGAGAGAGAGAGTGCAAAAGAGAGGGGGGAGAAAGCGCAAAAGAGAGGGGGGAGAGAGAGAGAGCAAAAGAGAGGGGGAGAGAAAGCAAAAGAGAGGGGGGGAGAGAAAGCAAAAGAGAGGGGGGAGAGAAAGCAAAATAGAGGGGGGGGGGAGAAATCAAAAGAGAGGGGGGGGGGAGAAAGCAAAAGAGAGGGGGGAGAGAAAGCAAAAGAGAGGGGGGAGAGAAAGCAAAAGAGAGGGGGGAGAGAAAGCAAAAGAGGGGGGAGAGAGGGAGCAAAAGAGAGGGGGAGAGAGGGAGCAAAAGAGAGGGGGGAGAGAGGGAGCAAAAGAGAGGGGGGAGAGAGGGAGCAAAAGAGAGGGGGGAGAGAGAGCAAAAGAGGTGGAGCGAGAGAGAGCGCAAAAGAGAGGGGGAGAGAGCGCAAAAGAGGGGGAGAGAGAGCAAAAGAGGGGGAGAGAACGCAAAAGAGGGGGAGAGAACGCAAAAGAGAGGGGGAGAGAGCAAAAAAGAGAGGGGGAGAGAGCAAAAAAGAGAGGTGGAGCGAGAGAGAGCGCAGTTTACTTTCAACTTGTAATACGAACGTAACCCGACAAGCGCAAAAATCTTAATTCTAGAGCAATTAATGCTCGAGTGGAAGTGTTAATTAGTGCTCCACTTGTAATCTAGCCTATTGTTTTAACTTGGTCCTAGACCTATCCCCTTTCCAAACTGTCTAATTTTATAGATGCAAATATAGAAAAAAATCCCAAATCCAAACCTTTTTCAGTCCAAAGCAGTTTGGATAAAAGGTTTTGTACCTGTAATGTATCTGGTTTAGCTAAGGATTCTGGGTAAGTACATGAAAATTGAGTTCATAATTACTGACCTTTTAGCTTTCTACAGCACTTTTTCTACGTATTGCTTTATGTTTGCTTGTTTTTTTAACAGATACACACATGCAGTTTTTATATTATTTAAAAGGGACACTGAACCCAAATTTTTTCTTTCGTGATTCAGATAGAGCATGACATTTTAAGCAACTTTCTAATTTACACCTATTATCAAATTTTCTTCATTCTCTTGGTTTCTTTATTTGAAATGCAAGAATGTAAGTTTAGATGCCGGCCCATTTTTGGTGAACAACCTGGGTTGCCCTTGCTTATTGGTGGATAAATTTATCCACCAATAAAAAAGTGCTGTCCAGAGGTCTGAACCACAAAAAAAGCTTAGATGCCTTCTTTTTTCAAATAAAGATAGCAAGAGAATGAAGAAAAATTGATAATAGGAGTAAATTAGAAAGTTGCTTAAATTTGCATGCTCTATCAGAATCGAGAAACAATTTGGGTTGTGTCCCTTTAATTTAAAACACATTTTATCTTCATTTTCCCATACCAACCAAAGCTTTTTATTGTTAAAATACAGGTTTACTGAAGTGCACTCATATAGAATAGTCTTCTACCAATATGGAAACACAGATATAAAGGTTTCTGTTTTAATGCATGTTCTTTAATAACTCTTCACATTTCACTTTTCATAATAATGTATGACTTCCTAGCTACCTGCAGTTCTGTAAGCCCTCTTGTTCCCCCATTTAGCATATTATGCTGATCATCAATGAATCACTTGTCTGGAATGTGTGATATGGAGCCTGGTACTGTCAGAGGTAGGATCAAATACTTTTGTTTAGGGATAGGCTCTGTCTGTTTGCAAACACAGCTTTTGTTTTCACAAGTTAAAAAAAAAAGAAAAGAAAGATTAATAAAGAAAAGGGGGAAAAAATAATATCCGATAGGTATCATGAATGTGAAAGAGGATATAAAATACTTGCAAAAAAATAAAAGAAGAAAATTTATGCTTATCTGAAAAATGTATTTCTTTTTTGACACGATGAGTCCACGGATCATCTTAATTACTAATGGGATATTCACCTCCTGGTCAGCAGGAGGAGGCAAAGAGCACCACAGCAGAGTAGTTAAATAGCTCCTCCATTCCCTCCCACTCCAGTCATTCGACCGAAGTTAAGAAGAGAAAGGAAAAGTCAAGGTGCAGATGTGTCTGAAGTGTACAATAACCCAAAACCTGTCTAAGAGAACAGGGCAGGCCGTGGACTCATCGTGTCAAAAAAGAAATAAATTTATCAGGTAAGCATAAATTTTTTTTCTTTTTTAAGACACAATGAGTCCATGGATCATCTTAATTACTAATGGGATTCAATACCCAAGCTAGAGTACACAGATGATACGGGAGGGACAAGACAGGTAACCTAAACTGAAGGCACCACTGTTTAAAGAACCTTTCTCCCAAAAGCGGACTCGGTCAAAATAAAAGAATTAAATTTGAAGAACTTTGAAAAAGTGTGAAGAGAGGACCAAGTTGCAGCCTTGCAAATCTGTTCCACAGAAGCTACATTCTTGAATGTCCATGAGGAAGCAACAGTCCTCGTGGAATGAGTCGTAACTCTCTCTCTCTGGAGACTGCTGTCCAGCAGACTCATATGCAAAAACGTATGATACTCTTCAGTCAAAAAGAAAGAAGTAGCCGTAGCCTTCTGTCTCCTACATTTTCCTGAGTCGTTCCTTCTGAGAAGAAGGATTAGGACACAAGGAAGGAACAACAATCTCCTGATTAATGTTCCGATAAGAAACAACCATAGGAAGAAATCCTAATGTAGTACATAAAACTACCTTATCTGAATGGAAAATAAGGTAAGGAGGCTCATACTGCAATGTCGAGAGCTCTGACACATTACAAGCAGAGGAAACAAGAAATAAAATTTTCCAAGATAACTTAATATCGAAGGAACGCATAGGCTCAAACGGAGCCCCTTGAGAAGTTTAAGAACTAAATTCAGACTCCATGAGGAGTAACCGGCATGAACACAGGCCTGATCCTGACCAAGGCCTGACAAAATGATTGTACATCCGAAACATCCACCAGACGTTTGTGTAACTAAATAGATAATGCCGAGATTTGACCCTCTAGGGAACTAGACAATAAGCCCTTTCTCCAAACCCTCTTGGAGAAAAGACAAAATTCTAGGAATCCTAACTCTACTCCATGAGTAGCTCTTGAATTCACACAAAAGAGATATTTATTCCATATCTTATGAGAAATCTTTCTAGTTACAGGCTTGCTAGCCTGAATCATGGTCTCTATGACCAAGTCAGAAAAACCTCGCTTGAAGGTCCTTCTTCAATGGAAGTCTCCACAGTGGCAGAGATGACATATTCACCAGATCTGCATACCAAATCTCCCGAAGCCAAGTAGGAGCAATGGGGATCACTGATGCCCTCTCCTGCTTGATCTGAGTAATGATCCTAGGAAGAAGCACAAACGGAGGAATTTGTTATGTGAGATCGAAGGTCCAAGGAACCGCCACAGCATCTATCAGTTCCGCCTGGGAGTCCCTGGACCCATATCTCGGGAGCTTGGAAGTCTGTCAAGATGCCAAGAGGTCTAATTCCGGCTGACCCCACCTGAGAATCAAGCTGGAGAACACTTCCAGTTGGAGTTCCCACTCCCCGGATGAAAGGTCTGCCTGTTCAGAAAATCCACCTCCCAGTTGTCCAACCCCCGGGATGTGGATCATCGACAGACAACAAGAATGGGCCTCCGCCCACTGACTTATCTTAGTTACCTCTGTCATCGCTAAGGAACTCCTCGTTCCTCCTTGATGATTGATGTAAGCCACTGAAGTTATGTTGTCCAACTGGAACCTGATAAACTAGACTGTGGCTAACTGAGACCAGGCCAGAAGAGCATTGAAGATCACTCTCAGCTCCAGGATGTTTATAGGAAGAACAGACTCTGACTGAGTCCACACTCCCTGAGCCTATTAGGGAACCATAGAAGGCTGGTGTCTGTTGTCACAATCACCCAAGATGGTCTGCGAAAGCAGGTTCCCTGGAAAAGATGATCCAGAGACAACCACCTTTGAAGAGAATCCCTTGTCTCCTGCTCTAAATGTCTCAGAGGAGACAAATCTGCATAATCTCCGTTCCATTGCCTGAGCATGATTAACTGCAGAGGTCAGAGGAGGAACCGAGCAAACGGGATGATGTTCATTGCCGCTACCATCAGCCCTATGAACTTCATGTACTGAACCACTGATGGCCAAGGAGTGGATGGAAAAGCTAGACAAGTATCGAAAATCTTTGATTTCCTGACTCTAGTCAGAAAAATCTCCATCAATAAATTGACCCTCTTGGATCAAAAGGAGAATGGAATGAATAGCTTCCATCTTGAAGGACGGTACCCTGAGAAATTTGTGTAGAATCTTGAGATCTTAAATTAGCCTGAAGTTTCCCTCTTTTTTGGGAATTTTGAGCAGATTGGAATAAAATCCCAGACCCTGTTCCTGAACTGGAACAGGAACAATCACTCCCATTATCGAAAAAGTCTTAAACCTTGTAAGAACGCCTCTCTCTTTTGTCTGGTCTGCAGACAATCTTGAAAACAGAAAACCTGCCCCTGGAAGGCAAACTCTTGAATTCTAACTTGTATCCCTGGGACACTATTTCTATTGCCCAGGGATCCTGAACATTTCGAACCCAAGACTGATTGAAGCAGGAAAGTCTGCCCCCTACAAGATCCGGATCTGGGGCATGCCCTTCATGCTGTCCTTGATTCAACAGTAGGCTTCTTGGATTGTTTTATCTGATACCAAGATTGATTGGGTCTTCATGTATGCCTAGTCTGTTCCTGTTTGGGGGCAGAAGAGGAGAATTTCCCTTGAAATTTTGAAAGGAACGAAAATTGCTCTGTCGTCCTTTTTGTTCGTTTCTCTTATTCTGTGGGAGAGGATGACCCTTACCTCCCGTGAAATCGGAGATCATTTCCGACAGGCAGGTCAAAACAAGGTCTTCCCCTTGTAAGGAATAGCTAAAAACTTAGAGGACACATCTGCAGACCAAGGCTTTAACCATAATGCTCTGCGAGCTAGAATAAAAAAATCCTAAATCTCTGCTCCCAGATTGATAACTTGAAGGGAAGCATTAGTAAAAAAAGAATTAGCCAGTAAAAGCTTTTATCCTGTCCTGGGTTTCATCCAAAGAAGTTTCTGTCCTGAAAGCAGAAAATGCTTCAAACCAATATGCCACCTCACTAATAAAAGTAGCAATGCACACCTCTGTCTGCCATTGCAAGACCTGGTATAGCCCTATAAAGGTACAAGAAAAAGCTTCACCATGAAGGGCACATTTAGTATAATTAACTGGACTCCAGGATAGCTAAAACCTCCTCAAGAAGCAAATTGAAGTATACAACTTAAGATAAAAGGAGAACAAACTTAGGATCAGATAAAAGGTATTACCCCATCTGAGTCAAATAATTATTTATCAGATATTACCGAAGAATCTTCCTCCATCAGTTACAGGGAAGAAACATTCAGAACAGTTACAACTAAATCAACCACACTATTCTCTGATTGAACATATAACCTCTTGCACTTTTGCCTACAGAGTGGGAAACCAGCCATGCAAAAAAAAGCAAGGAAAACTCCAGGTTGAGTGTGAGAGGAAACGCAGGGCACTGCATGTGGACTATAAATTTCTGGGAAACATTTTGTGGTATATCTTAACCATTGTCAAAAGACTCCTAAGTAGCATGCGCCTTAGGAAGAGTAGGTTCAGAATAGATCTATCTTTAACTATTAAAGATCCCTCAATAAATGAAAAAAGGATTGGAAGCACCACATTGGTATCCAAACCTAAACAGAAAGAGACACCTAGCAGGGCCTCTAGGTCCATCCTGAGTCACAAAGAATGATTTAAACCAATAAACAGTTGAAAATTTTCAATAAAATTTAACACATAAAAAATAACGTTACTGTCTCTTTAAATTTTAAAATGTAAACTCTTAATTTTTGTGTGCATCAGGAAGATAATTTAACTCACAAAAATTGCAGACCCTATCTACACCTCAGTTTAAGTTTGCTGAGATGTCCATCTGTCGTCTAATACATTTCAAACATTGTTTATTTAGTAAACAACACAAAGAAATACATGGTACATCTCTTAAATCGATCCAGAACGCATGTTTATGTAGTGCTGGCCGGATCCCATATTTGAAAAAATACTAAAGACTTTGTTGAACTATATAGCATTACACTGTGGTATAACAGACTATTGTAACTATGTATTGGCTCAACCTTCCGATATCGGAATGATTTTGACTGCGCAATTTTTCTAAAAACTGCCTCAAACATAGCCCGCCCCTTGTGGGCGTGATAACACTCAATTTCTCTGACATAGTTTTACTGTGCATAGAAATAAATGAATGTGCAACCCAAAACAGAGCCAAAACTCGCCCCGCCCATCGTGGGCGTAATAACAATAATCTCCCGGTCGCCATTATTATGTTTAAAGATAGGCTACCGGGAGCTAACTGAGCCACTCTATCAACCCCTGTTGCGAACCTGGGGACAAATAGTGCTACTGCATACAAGATAGCACGGTAGTAAAAAATGTAACCCAAACATCACTACCGCATGTTAGCCTCTAGTGAGTTCCGTTAACCCCAGAAATAAAGCCATTCTAGCCCAGTGCCTGCTTACAAGTTTGCCTAGTAACTCCTAACACAGTAGGAGAATATATCAACTTCAATGTGGCTTGTAGAAAAAGTAATATCCAAACTGTCAAAGTGCCCCCTAATTTAAAATAGGAGAAGCTATTCCTTACTGGAAATGAGGCTTTGAATAAAGTAATACAGTGCCCAAACTTTTTTCTGAGATTAAACTTCTATCCCTAGATAAAAAGTCAGCACTTACCTCATCTTCTGCCTGACAGCAAGGCAGATCCCAGGTTTAAGAGGTCCTCTGCCTCCTATTGACCTGTGGAAAAAAAGGCATGCTGAGTAATCATTTTCCTCAGACTAAGGCATACAGAGCAGCATCAGTGGGAGGTGCAGTGAGAATTATGTCGCACAAGTTCCCATTGCTTTAAACCCACCAAAAGCTCTACTGTAGAGACTGATATGTACTACAACTACACCCTAGAACAAAGCAGAACTCTCTGGCACTACTTTAAAAATAATAAACTCTTGATTGAAGAATCTAATCTAACACCTATCACTAACATAGGCAAAGAGAATGACTGGAGTGGGAGGGAAGGGAGGAGCTATTTAACAGCTCTGCTGTGGTGCTCTTTGCCTCCTCCTGCTGACCAGGAGGTGAATATCCCATTAGTAGTTAAGATGATCCGTGGACTCATTGTGTCTTAAAAAAGAAAAGTCCCTTCCAGTTGGTCCCTTCTGAATAATTTACCACCACGAAAGTAAAATCAGTTTTAAAGCTATTTCATTATACAGATTTGCCTTTATTGTAATTGTGTTAGACCCCCACAAAAAAAAATTGTGATTAGCTATAAATCTAGATACCTGTACTTATGTTTTTCACCCTTGCATTTATTCTCTATTTCTTTCAACTTTAAAACACAAAAAAACATGAAATGTATTAAAATAAGTCTCAGGCAGGTACAATATTCGATATATTTTCAATTTACTGGAATGAAGATCACAATAATGTCCAAACTGTGCTAAAAAGATGTATACAATTCATTGTATAAACAAATATTTCTAAGCTGGAAGATAGTTTTTCAAAAATCACTTGGCTAAACTTTCACCATTTTTATCTAGGCATAAAACAAAATATTTAAATGCAAAAATATAATTACTAAAAAAAATGTACCTCCAATAGAAAAAGGGAGTCATGTCTATAAATGTGTGAATTTTTCCAGTATTTCACATGAATATAAACTGAAACATACATACCACATAAATCATCACATGAAACTACTAAGTAGCATTATCAATGACATTTCTTGAGCCGGCCCTGTCACTAAAAGCCATTTTCCCTGTTACTAGATGGGTCAAATTGCTTCCAATATCCATTTTTCTTCAAAATATTTTTACAAAAACTTGTTCCCCCTTTGTCCAGTCAGTTTGCTTGTTCTTTTTTAAACAAATACATAAGTTCAGCAACACTACAAAATAAAAATACAAGGCAGTGAAAATGGTCTTACAAAAGGTTAACAATCTGTGATGCGTTGTTTTTTTTTAGTGTAAAATGTAAGCCGGATCATTCTGCTCTTTTGCATCATTAAAAGTAGGTCAGTTAGATACTGGAACAATAATTTGAATGATCATTTTTTTTTGTTAAGTAGGATGCAGTAAGTAGCAATCTATGTCCTTGTATAATGTTCTCACCATAAGGGACTTCTGGGATTCTCTGGAATATTAGATGTTGCCAATCTAAGCGGTTTTATCAGTTATTGTTGGACTAGATATGTTGCTCTCATGAAATAAAGTCAACTTTCAACAAGGGAGACAAGGAGAAAGATGGCACATTGACTGGAAAACTTAAGATTCTATCTAAATAAAAAAAAAAACTTTAACACTACCTTCCATGTCCATTAAATATAATGAACCTGAGCAATATTTCAATCCAGATGTCCAAACACTTAAAGGGGCACAATATACACAAACTTTATTCAATTAGAAACATTTGCATTTGTTAAAATTATGTGAAAATCTGCAGGAAAAAATGGTTTTCTGATGGATTGAAATATCAATATTGATCTGACTTCATTGGGTAGATTCAAATTATTTAGAAAAGCTTTCCCAATGATTTTTCTTCAAAATTCACCATTAAAGTTTATGGCAATTGGGGAGCGTCTGTTGGATTTCAATCGCTTTTTAGTTGAAAACCCTGCAAACCCCCTGCAAGATATTTAAAAAAAAAAAAAAAATCTTCTAATGACATAGAACACTTATTTTTACACTAGACTGCTCCTTTAATAATAGGTGCTCACAGCAATCAGATGTACTACTGAATTTGTGGATGGAAATGCCACAATTGAAATGAAGTGACACTGCAAATTCCTCTGCTGCAAAATACAAAAATGTTGTAGTTGCCAAAAGTGTTATTAAACCCTTGTCTGTCAGACTGGGCCTCAGCAAATTGTGCTACATTTTAGTTGTGACTTAAAGGGACACTGAACCCACATTTTTTTATTTTGTGATTCAGATAGAGCATTACATTTTAAGCAACTTTCTAATTTACTCCTATTATCACATTTTCTTCATTCTCTTGGTATCTTTATTTGAAATGCAAGAATGTAAGTTTAGATGCCGGCCCATTTTTGGTGAATAACCTGGGTTGTTCTTGCTGATTGGTGGATAAATTCATCCACCAATAAAAAAGTGCTGTCCAGAGGTCTGAACCAATAAAAAAAAGCTTAGATGCCTTCTTTTTCAAATAAAGATACCAAGAGAACAAAGAAAAATTGATAATAGGAGTAAATTAGCAAGTTACTTAAAATTGCATGCTCTATCTGAATAACAAAAGAAAAAAATTTGGGTTCAATGTCCCTTTAACCCCTTAGTGACCAGAGCACTTTTCCATTTTCTGTCCGTTTGGGACCAAGGCTATTTTTACATTTCTGCGGTGTTTGTGTTTAGCTGAAATTTTCCTCTTACTCATTTACTGTACCCACACATATTATATACCGTTTTTCTCGCCATTAAATGGACTTTCTAAAAATACCATTATTTTCATCATATCTTATCATTTACTATAAAATAAATTATAAAATATGAGGAAAAATGGAAAAAAACACACTTTTTCTAACTTTGAACCCCAAAATCTGTTACATATCTACAACCACCAAAAAACACCCATGCTAAATTGTTTCTAAATTTTGTCCTGAGTTTAGAAATACCCAATGTTTACATCTTCTTTGCTTTTTTTGTAACTTATAGGGCCATAAATACAAGTAGCACTTTGCTATTTTCAAACCATTTTTTTTCAAAATTAACGCTAGTTACATTAGAACACTGATATCTTTCAGGAATCCCTGAATATCCATTGACATGTATATATTTTTTTTTAGAAGACATCCCAAAGTATTGATCTAGGCCCATTTTGGTATATTTCATGCCACCATTTCACCGCCAAATGCGATCAAATACAAAAAATTGTTCACTTTTTCACAAATTTTTTCACAAACTTTCAGTTTCTCACTGAAATTATTTACATACTGCTTGTGCAATTATGGCATAAATGGTTGTAAATTCTTCTCTGGGATCCCCTTTGTTCAGAAATAGCAGACATACATGGCTTTGGCATTGCTTTTTGGTAATTAGAAGGCCGCTAAATGCCACTGCGCACCACACGTGTATTATGCCCAGCAGTGAAGGGGTTAATTAGGGAGCATGTAAGGAGCTTTTTGGGGTAATTTTAGCTTTAGTGTAGTGTAGTAGACAACCCCAAGTATTGATCTAGGCCCATTTTGGTATATTTCATGCCACCATTTCACCGCCAAATGCGATCAAATTAAAAAAAAACGTAAAATTTTTCACAATTTTAGGTTTCTCACTGAAATAATTTACAAACAGCTTGTGCAATTATGGCACAAATGGTTGTAAATGCTTCTCTGGGATCCCCTTTGTTCAGAAATAGCAGACATATATGACTTTGGAGTTGCTTTTTGGTAATTAGAATGCTGCTAAATGGCGCTGCGCATCACACGTGTATTATGGCTAGCAGTGAAGGGGTTAATTAGGTAGCTTGTAGGGAGCTTGCAGGGTTAATTTTAGCTTTAGTGTAAAGATCAGCCTCCCACCTGAAACATCAGACCCCCTGATCCCTCCCAAACATCTCTCTTCCCTCCCCTACCCCACAAATGTCCCCGCCATCTTAAGTACTGGCAGAAACTCTGCCAGTACTAAAATAAAAGGTATATTTGGGCTTTTTTGTGCATTTTTTGTTAGCATATTTACATATGCTTCTGTGTAGGGATCCCCCTTAGCCCCCAACCTCACTGATCCCCCACTAAACAGCTCTCTAACCCTCCCCCTCTGACTTAATGTGCGCCATCTTGGGTACTGGCAGCTGTCTGCCAGTACCCAGTTTAGAGAAAAAAAATGCTTTTTTTTAAATAAAATATGTCCCTTTTCTGTAGTGTAGCTTCCCCCCCCCCCCCCCAAGACCAAACCCCCCACCCCTTCCAGATCCCTTAGATGGTAAAAGTAAAAGTTTATTTCATTTTTTTTTTACTTTTACTTTTTTACTTTTCTGTAGTGTAGCGGTTCCCACCCGCTCCCGCCCCGTGCACGCGCCCCGCCCGCCACCCCCCGTGCACGCGCGCGCGCCCGTGCGCGCCCCCGACGGTCCCGATCCCGATCCCGCCCCCCGTGACGTCACGCGCAACACCGATGGCCGCCCACCCCGCCTCCCAATTCGGCTCCCACCCACCAACGATACCGGCCATCGATGTCCGGTGCAGAGAGGGCCACAGAGTGGCTCTCTCTGCATCGGATGGCCATGTATGGTTATTGCAGGATGCCTCCATATCGAGGCATCACTGCAATAACCGGAAAGCAGCTGGAAGCGAGCAGGATCGCTTTCAGCTGCTTTCCACACCGAGGACGTGCAGGGTACGTCCTCAGGCGTTAACTGCCTTTTTTTTTGAGGACGTACCCTGCACGTCCTCGGTCATTAAGGGGTTAAAGCCACAATTCCCCCCTCCGCGCAAAATATAATATCCCAAAAAGTCATTCTGTTGTAATCTTTTCATGTTTTAATTTTTCCTTAAAGGGACAGTCTACACCAGAATTGTTATTTTTTTAAAAATATAATCCCTTTATTACCCATTCCCCAGTTTTGCATAGCCAACACTGTTATATTAATACACTTTTACCTCTGTGATTACCTTGTATCTAATTTTCTGCAAACTGCCCCCTTATTTCAGTTCTATTCACAGACTTGCATTTTAGCCAATCAGTGCTGACTCCTAGGTAACTCCATGGGCATGAGCACAATGTTATCTAATATGGCACACATGAACCAATGCCCTCTTGTTGTGAAAAACACTGTCCAATGCATTGAAATAAGAGATAGCCTTCAAGGGTTAATAAATTAGCATATGTGCCTACCTAGGTTTAGCTTTCAACTAAGAATACCAAAGGAACAAAGCAACATTGATGATAAAAGTAAATAAAAGTAAATTGGAAAGTTGTTTAAAATTGCAGGCCCTATCTGAATCATGAAAGTTTAATTTTGACTAGACTGTCCCTTTAATGAGAGGTTAAGATAAACTTAATAGTACTTACAAAAAGATTTCTAGAAGCCTGTTGCTTCATGTATAGTGAACAAATATTAGGAAGTATTACAACCAAGCAAATACACCTGTAAAGAGGGACACACATTTCTTTCCACTAAACTAAAATATATAGGACTGATAATGTTGTCAACTCTTGAGAAACTTGTCAAATATTTTCTAAGTTTTTGATTAAAAAAATAAATATCTAAATTTAGCATCCACACAGTGACAGTGTATTACAGGAGGTATCATTACAAAATGCATTTGTGATGCCTAACAATGTGTTAAAATAATTTGTCTCTATTGCTTAAATATTATTTTAGAAAACAGATTAGATGGTACTTAGTCAGGTTACACATATAAAACACTTCAGAAGGGATGAACTCAGTGTGAACCTATATCATTCAGGAGCATAGCATGCATTCCACATAAGTTTATCAAGTGCATACTTTACAAGTGTGTGAATTGTAACTGCATAGCTTTGCTTTTATATTAATGTATAAAAATTAGCAATTGTTTATTGCATTTATACTAGAATTTCCTTTTATAAAATATAGATATGTTTAGCCATAAATTGGCATTCTTATTAATAAAATGCTTTAATTAAATAATTAGAGCATTTTGTAATTACTTAACACATGCTGATGGTTTTTAACCTCTGCAAAAGGTGTAGACTCGTACTTAAAACTGTGCTCAGTTGCTGTAATGCATTACAAAAGGGGTTAAAAATGTAGTTAAACTGTACTATGCTGGTCTAGAGCAAGCCAATGGGGGTTGGCCTGAGAGTAGGTGCCAATACAAGCCCCTCTCAGAACTGGCACAGAAGTGTTCTTGGTCTGCAGTTTTAACTATGCGTTTAACCTCTTTGCAGGGGTTAAACAGATCATTTATGTATAAAAATGTTTTTGCTCTGTCTCAAGTGCTTTCAGATGTTTCTACTGAGTTAAACGCTCAAAAATCCAATCAAACCTCAAGATTGGTGTAGTTCAATGGTATTTAAAAAATGGGTGCTTTTGAGTGCACCTTAACATGTTGTATTATGTCTAAAAACTGATTTTTAACACAGTGTGTGTTTGTTATTTCCCGGAATTAAATTTATAATTTATTATCTGTAATGGACTAGAAGTTTACTCTTAATTTTTAAAAGTAAACTTCTATCTATAAAGTAGTTTCTCTATTCAAATAATGTAAGACAAAGGGCTCCATGTACTAAGAGGCGGGCGGACAGCTTCTTAACTCGCGAAGCTGTCCGCCCGCCTCCGCTACACACGGGCAGCGGATCTATTGATCCGCTTGCCCGTAGGTATCATTACACACTCAGCGGAGTGTGTAATGCCCGCCCCTTCAGTCGCGCGACCAATCACGCGACTGAAGGGGCTGTCAATCACCGAGAGCGAGCGAGCTCTCAGTGATTTTGCTTCGCCACCTAAGAGGTGGCGTAGGGTGTAGGAAGCAGCGGTCTAATGACCGCTGCTTCTTACATTGCCCCGCAAAGGCCCCGGAGCAGCTTTCGCTGCTTCGTACATGGAGCCCAAAGTGTCAGAAAAAATGTCAGAAAAAATACATCACGTTGGTTCTTATTAAAATTAAATTCTTTACTTTATGTCTAAAGAGTTTTTTCTTAAAAAGTTTTTCAAAATCATTCAAGGTTTTTTTAAAAAAAAATATTATTTGCTCACAACTTTATGTCGCATCAATAAAAACTTCACATATAAAATAAACAGTTTTACATCATAAATAAACGTTATTCATTTTGCAACTAACCAAAAGGTCTCTTTTGCATATGACACTATTGCTAAGCTGTATGGAACAGAATATAGCATAAGAGAACAAACCATAGGATATAAAACAAACTGAAAAAAGACATTTCCTTAAAGGGACAGTTAAGAAAATAAAGTGTCAGTCTGTTTAAAACAAAAAGTTCATGTTAATTGCAAAAGCTTATATATGTTGCAAAATGAATAACGTTTATTTATGATGTAAAACTGTATGTTATATGTGAAGTTTTTATTGATGCTACATAAAGTTGTGAGCAAATGAATGAATAAAAATAATGAATTTGAAAAACTTTTTAAGAAAAAACTTTTTAGACAAAGTAAAGAATTTAATTTTAAGAAGAACCGTGTGATGTATTTTTCTGACACTTTGGCATGTATTTATCAAGCCGTCAACCGCAAATACGCTGGAATTCTGCAGCGTATTTGTGGCGAGCCTGATTCGCTTTAGTTATCAAACCCTACAAACCGGCAAAAGTAGAATTTTGTGACGTTACATACGATCCGGCAGACTCAGTCCGACACAGATCGATGCTTACGTCACTACAGATGTTCCGAACGCAAGTTCGGCACAATCTGACTACTTTTGGAAGTTATCAAATATCTACCAGGTACGCTCGGCACTATTTCGGTCCAGCGTACCTGGTTTTCAATCCGGCGGCGGATGCCATAGGAATCAATGGGAGTCGGAAAGCAGCGAGAGCTCATGTTCGCTGCTGCCCGATATCCCATTGATTCCTATGGGAACGTGTACACCTAACATGTGCCCCGAGTCTAAACACCCCTAATCTGCCCCCCCCCTACACCGCTGCCACCTACATTATACTTATTAACCCCTGATCTGCCGCCCCGACACTGCCGCCACCTAAATAAAACTTATTAACCCCTATCCCGCCGCTCCCGGACCCCGCCGCAACTAAATAAACTTATTAACCCCTAAACCGCCGCTCCCAGAGCCCACCGCCACCTACATTATACTTATTAACCCTTAATCTGCCCCCACCTACTTACATTTATTAACCCCTAATCTGCTGCCCCCAACGTCACCGCCACTATATTAAATTTATTAACCACTAAACCTAAGTCTAACCCTAACACCTCCTAAATTAAATATAATTTAAATAAATCTAAATAAATATTACTATCATTAAATAAATTATTCCTATTTAAAACTAAATACTTACCTATAAAATAAACCCTAAGATAGCTACAATATAACTAATAGTTACATTGTAGCTAGCTTAGGGTTTATTTTTATTTTACAAGCAACTTTGTATTTATTTTAACTAGGTACAACAGTTATTAAAGTTATTAACTATTTAATAACTTCCTAGTTAAAATAAATACAAATATACCTGTAAAATAAAACCTAACCTATGTTACAATTACACCCAACGCTACACTATAATTAAATTAATTACCTAAACTAAATACAATTAAAACAAATTATCTAAAGTACAACAAAAAAACAAACACTAAATTACAGAAAATAATAAAATCATAACAAGATTTTTAAACTAATTACACCTACTCTAATCCCCCTAACAAAATAAAAAAGCCCCCCCCCCAAAATAAAAAAAAGCCCTACCCTACACTAAATTACAAAAAGTCCTTAAAAGGGCCTTTTGTGGGGCATTGCCCCAAAGTAATCAGCTTTTCTACCTGTAAAAAAGTACAATACCCCCCAACATTAAAACCCACACAACCAACCCTACTATAAAACCCACCCAATCCCTCCTTAAAAAAACCTAACACTAACCCCTTGAAGATCACCCTACCTTGATAAATCTTCACCCAACCGGGCCGAAGTCCTCCACAAAGCCGTCAGAAGTGGTCCTCCAGACGGGCAGAAGTCTTCATCGATCCGGCGCGGAGCGGCTCCATCTTCAAGACATCCGACGCCGAGTATCCTCTTTAAACGATGTCCAACTGAAGAATGAAGGTTCCTTTAATTGATGTCATCCAAGATGGCGTCCCTTCAATTCCGATTGGCTGAAAGAATTCTATCAGCCAATAGGAATTAAGGTAGGAAAAATCCTATTGGCTGATGCAATCAGCCAATAGGATTGAAGTTCAATCCTATTGGCTGATCCAATCAGCCAATAGGATTGAGCTCACATTCTATTGGCTCTTCCAATCAGCCAATAGAATGCAAGCTCAATCCTATTGGCTGATTGGATCAGCCAATAGGATTTTCCTACCTTAATTCCGATTCTATCAGCCAATCGGAATTGAAGGGACGCCATCTTGGATGACATCACTTAAAGGAACCTTTATTCTTCAGTTGGACATCATTTGAAGAGGATGCTCCGCGTCGGATGTCTTGAAGATGGAGCCGCTCCGCGCCTGATGGATGAAGATAGAAGATGCCGCCTAGATGAAGACTTCTGCCCATCTGGAGGATCATTTCTGCCCGTCTGGAGGACCACTTCTGCCGGCTTCGTGGAGGACTTCGGCCCGGTTTGGTGAAGACTTCTCAAGGTAGGGTGATCTTCAAGGGGTTAGTGTTAGGTTTTTTTAAGGGGGATTGGGTGGGTTTTGTGGGTGATGGGTTTTAATGTTGGGGGGGATATTGTACATTTTTTTACAGTTAAAATAGCTGATTACTTTGGGGCAATGCCCCGCAAAAGGCCCTTTTAAGGGTTATTTGTAATTTAGGGTAGGGTAGGGCTTTTATTTTATTTGGGGGGGGGGGCTTTTTTATTTTGTTAGGGGGATTAGAGTAGGTGTAATTAGTTTAAAAATCTTGTAATTATTTTATTATTTTCTGTAATTTAGTGTTTTTTTTTGTACTTTAGATAATTAGTTTTAATTGTATTTAATTGTATTTAGTTTAGGTAATTAATTTAATTATAGTGTAGTGTTAGGTGTGATTGTAACATAGGTTAGGTTTTATTTTACAGGTATATTTGTATTTATTTTAACTAGGAAGTTATTAAATAGTTAATAACTATTTAATAACTATTGTACCTAGTTAAAATAAATACAAAGTTGCCTGTAAAATAAAAATAAACCCTAAGCTAGCTACAATGTAACTATTAGTTATATCGTAGCTATCTTAGGGTTTATTTTATAGGTAAGTATTTAGTTTTAAATAGGAATAATTTATTTAATGATAGTAATATTTATTTAGATTTATTTAAATTATATTTAAGTTAGGGGGTGTTAGGGTTAGAATTAGGTTTAGTGGTTAATAAATTTAATATAGTGGCGGCGACGTTGGGGGCGGCAGATTAGGGGTTAATAAATGTAGGTAGGTGGCGGCGGTGTAGGGGGGGCAGATTAGGGGTTAATAAATATAATGTACTGTGGCGGCGGTGTAGGGGGCGGAAGATTAGGGGTTAATATGTATAATGTATGTGGCGGTGGGCTCCAGGAGCGGCGGTTTAGGGGTTAATACATTTATTAGAGTGGCGGTGGGCTCCGGGAGCTGCGGTTTAGGGGGTAATACATTTATTAGAGTTGCGGTGGGCTCCGGGAGCGGCGGTTTAGGGGGTAAACAGTATAGTATATTGTGGGTGCTTAGTGACAGGGTAACAATAAAGCTGTGAAAAAGCCGAAGAGCAGCGAGATTGATGACTGTTAGTTAACAACAGTCCGCTGCTCATCGCACCGTACTTGGTGCGCGGCTTTTTGACAGCTTTTTTGGTAACTTTGGAGAACGTATTCAGGTCCGCGGCAGCGATGTTAGGTGATCTTAGGCGAGCGTATTGGTGTTGTCGAATGCAGGTAAGTTGACGGCTTGATAAATAGATGCCTTTGTCTTACATTATTGGAATAGAGAAACTACTTTTATAGATAGAAGTTTACTTTTAAAAATTAAGAGTAAACTTCTAGTCCATTATAGATAATAAATAATAAATTTAATTCCTGGAAATAACAAACGCACACAAATCTGAGTTTTTAGACATAACACACATGTTAAGGCGCACTCAAAAGCACCCATATTTTAAATACCATTAAACAGATCATTTGCAATAAGCATTTGTGTAATAATGAATTGTTCTAACATTGTATTAATACATTAGAATATCCTTTGAGCTTTCAAAAGTTTATTAAATTAGATTTGTTCCATTCAGTCTTCATATAATGTAGGTTTACCAGCTTAATGTATTCTACAAAGCTATGCACTAATCATTTTTACCATATATAGTAGATGAATGCAATCCATTTATTTCCGGTTTAAAACTACTCAAAGCTGCCAAACTCCTTAAAGTGAAAGTAAAGTTGAATGAATGAGTGCCTAGATTTTAAAATTAATATTTAAAACAGGGGCAGTTTCATTCATTAAACTTTACATTGCAACATTTTTCTTAAATACTTACCTTTTCTTTAGCAAAACCGGACTGGCGACTCCGCCCGCTTCTCAATCTGTACTTAGCACCTCAATGATGAAACAGGCTTCCTCCAATCACGAGCTGGACGCCATGATTGGAGGAAGCCGGTTTCGTCATTGCTGAAGTACAGAGGAGCTGCGGGCAGAGGATCTCGGTCTGTGTTTGCTAAAGAAAAAGTTAAGTATTTAAAAAAAAAACGTTGAAATATAAAGTTGAATGAAAGGTCCCCTGTTTAAATAGTACTCATTCAACTTTACATTCACTTTAAAGGGATATAAAACCCCTTTTTGTGTGATTCAGACAGAGAATACAATTTTAAAAAGTTTCCATTTTACTTCTATTATCAAGTTTTCTTTGTACCTATGATGTTCTTTATTGAAGAGATACGTAGGTAGGTGTCAGGAGCACTACATGACAGGAAATAATGCTGCCATCTAGTGCTTTTCTTTTCTCACAGTCCTTTAAAGAAGCAAAAAAGAAAGTCTGCCAGTACTAAATAAAAGGAGGGTTTTTTTGGGGTTTTTTTTTTTTAAATAAAGAAAATAAAATATTTTAGCTGTGATGGACCCCTGCCTTAGCCCTAACCGCCCTGATTCCCCCCCCCCCCAGCTCTCTAACCCTCTCCCCTACCTAATTGCCGCCATCTTGGGTACTGGCAGCTGTCTGCCAGTACCCAATTTTCCCCAAAAAACAAAAGTATTTTTTTTTCTTTTGCACTTTTTAATTTTTTCTGTAGTGTAGCAGCCCCCCACAATACCCCCACCCCCTCCCCGATCCTTTTATATTAAATTTTTTTTAATCTTTTTTCCCCCCTCTCCCTCCTCATTGGTGTCAGTGGCTAATGCGCGCACGCACGCTCCCGGCACCCAGCGTGCACACTGCACTTACAGGAACCGGATGCCAGGTAGTGATGGGCCGCCCACCCGCCTCCCTGTTACGCTTCCACCCACCAACGAACGGCACCATCACTACCGGTGCAGAGAGGCCACCTTCTAAAAAGGTATTGCAGGATGCCTCCATATTGAGGCATCACTGCAATACCCTGAGAGCTGCTGGAAGCGATTGCGATTGCTTCCAGCACTCTGTTAGACAACTGACATACCAGGTACGTCTATTGTCATTAACTGGTTGTTTTTGCATGACGTATCTGGCACGTCAGTTGTCATTAAGAGGTTAAATAGGTGAGACTCTGTGACAGAGGAAGAGTTTCAGACCCAAAGGCAACCGATCAACCCTTCATTGGTTTTAATTTGCTTTCATTAACCAAAGTGTATAGATTATATGCATATAAATTCAGTGTGTGTGTGTGTATGTGTATAAAACAATATTAATTGTGAGGGGGTGTAAGTCTTGGTGACTTCCTACACTTTTTTTTTTGTAGGACTTGACTCCTGCAGGCTGTTAAGAATGTCCACTAAATAAAACACATACAAGAGATATGGATGATACTAATGGGGTCACAAAATCAGAGAAAAGGGGGTGTCCAAATGGAGTATGCTTCTATGTAGCCATGCTCAAATCTAAAAATAAAAAAATCAATAGCACCCAACATTGAAGGGCACAACCACCTTGATATCAACCTGCACAAATTTCAATGCAGAATACTTGCAAAGCACAAAAACAAAGGATATGGCTATATAAACTGCAGATACCCAAGCCTCAGCATATAATGCTGTGAATGCACATGCATCTGAATATATATGAATGCACTGACTATACATCCCTCCATGATGTCCTATGTACACAATGGGGTCGAATTATCAAGCTCCGAATGGAGCTTATTACCCATTTCCACCCGAGCCTTCAGGAAACAGACCGCTGCTCCATAACCGGTCCGCTGCCTCTGAGGCTGAGGTCTGCAATCCGCCCGATCCTATACAATCGGGCTGATTGACAACCCCTGCTAGCAGCCGAATGCCTGTGAATCTGCAGTGGGTGGCATTGCACAAGCAGTTCTGGTGAATTGCTTGTGCAATTTTAAATGCAGACAGCGTATGCTGTCGGCATTCAGCGATGTCTGTCGGACAGACATTGATAAATTGGCCCCAATGTCTAAATACTGCCAGGGGGAGCAATCAAGTAACCAGCAGAGCAGAGAACAATTTTTATGTGACAAGAAGGTAAGAAAACTCATAAAAATGGGGCCCAATCATCATTTGTGCCTTTTTTAATATTTATGTTCCCTCATGAAGAAAATTACTTCAAGAGAGTTTGGTAAAGGAACATCTCTGAAACCATTTTGAGAAGTAGCTGCAGAACATTTAAAACTTTGAAGTTATCGCCCTCTGCAGGACAAAGTAAATTTAGCAATGCAAATTCAAAATGACACACAGATTCATGTGGCTGACCAAAAGCTTTTGTATTTAATATTGAAATAAGTGCAATGACAGCAAAATGTATAAAAGACTTAACTTACATTTGCATAGCTTGATCTAGTAAACACCAGACTTGCATTATTTACAGTAACTGCCCCAAAAAACCCTGCAGAACTGTAGAATGTAATTATGCAATGCAAAGTAGAATGCAGTTCACTTTAACTTTATTAAAAAAAAATGAGCAAATAGCAACCTCCTGACACACGAGAAAATAATGTATCTCTCATTTAAAAAGGGAAATTATAATGCAGAATAATTCATGTTTGTTTTTCCACTAATGTCCATTGCAAATGGAGTGGGGTCAATGCTGAGTGGCTACATGTGTATGATGCCCCTAACTGTCCCACTGGCCATCAGTGCAAAAATATCATGCCCCAATAAATAAGAGATTTTCATTCTTGCAGTAGAATTTTTCTTAAATGCAAAAGGTTAAAAAGTACAAAAAAAGTTAGAATTAATTTTTCATGGTTTAAACCGATAATGCAATTTAAAAAAAATCCAGTTCACTTCTATCACATTTGCTTCATTCTCTTGGTGTCCTTTGTTAAAGAGTAAACCTGGGTAAACTCGAGAGCTTGTACATATCTTATTGCCGCAGTGTTTGCATTTTATGTTGCAATGTTATATATTGTTGCAAACACTGCTGCCTTGACACATACATGTGCAAGCTCCCGAGTTTACTTAGGTTTACTTTTCAATAAAGGATACCAAGAGAATGAAACAAATTTGACAGTAGAAGTGATCAAAGCAAATTTGAAAAACAAAGCAATATTGTAAGGTTTTTTTGTTTTTAAATTGGATTCAATATCTGAATCACGGCAGTTTAATTTTTTATTTTACTGTCCTAGACTTCTAAGCATACCCTTTTCAATTTGCATTATTCAATTTGAATACAATAGAGTTCATTATTTTAACTTAAAAAGAACAACATTTCAAAATACTTTTTGGTTTGAAAACCTGAAATGTATTAAACTATCCATATAATCATGAAATGAGCAATAATCATCTCGCTTACAGTTTTATCAGTTTTCAAATATTTTTGAGAATCTTGGAGCCTATTTCATCCTGACTGATGCAATTTTTCTCCTGGCAAACTGCTAAAAATTAATCAAAATGCAATTCCAATTAAAATTCTAATGAAAAATGTCATTATTGCATTACAATTACTAAAAATCAGTAACACACAAAAGGATTAAACAAATATTTCTCTCATTTTGATATTGCACACTTAATACACAAAAATGCTTTTATGTGCCTTTAAAATTAAATGTTTTATATTTATTTCCATTATAAAAAATAAAAAAAAGTCATCCGTTTTCTAGATAATGAAATTAACAGTAGAATAAAGTTTCCAAGTGCCTCGTCTTTATTTTCAATCATATGGCAAATGTGCCTGATTGTGTAAATCTGGCTGCAAGAATCTGAATTAGGGTCCAGTGCATGCCCAAATGTGTATATAATGTGTCATTAAAGGGACAGTATACTGTAAAATAGTTTTCCCCTTAATGTGTTTACAATTGTTTTTTTTACCAACTGCAGAGTATAAAATATATGAGATTTGCTTTTTAAGGCTTATTTGTGTATATTAAAGCTCTGATTTTGTGTTTTGAAGCCACAACCTAATAAAATGGGTTGAGCTTGTAGGTATAATCAGATCTCATTACTGTATCACATTGTGCACATATACTTGTTTCTTTATCTTATATCTGTTCTTAAAACAATCACCAATACTTTGAGAGAACAATGGAAAATCAACATTTTATTACCTTCTCTCTGCTTTATCACACTGGGAGTGTAATTTCTTCTGCTGGCTGTGTTTACAAAGCTTATCTATAGCTGGTACGCGCGGCCACAAACTTTCAGAATAGGTGGGGATACCACATGCTAAATCAACCATTTCAAATGCCAATGTAAGGGTAAAGGAGCTACTTGTAAACAATTTAATACACTCCAGCAGGTAAAGTGGATCATTGGGAACAAATTAAAGGGGAGAAATTTTTTGAGTAAACTGTCCCTTTAATCTTGTGCCGTGCACACTGATGTCACTGGTAACATTTCCTTGTGCCGCAACTGTGTAGTTACCAGGACATGTCCTTTCACAAATTTCATTCTGTGCATGTCCCTCTCCTGAACCCATTTTTTGTAACTATGAAGAATCTGTTTATTGTCCTTGGATGTATGATTAAAAGGGACTTAAAAATCAGAATACAATTCCAAGAAGAAAAAAAAACGAAAAAAAAAAACTTGCTTTTGATTATTCTTGCTGTGTTGTTCATTCCCTGCTATGTCTCAAAGCTGCCCAGAACTGCACTGACATGAGAGTATTCATATTTTAAGTAGGTATCTGATGAAAAAAGTGATATATGCTCCAGTGCAATACAATGGTAGGTCCGGTTTGCTGTGGGATAATGTACAGATTGACTATAGGATTATTTATATATTCCCCTTTAAGGAGCAGGGGTCATACAAAGGGTGGTTTGTTGTTTTAAAGAATTATAATATTTATGCACCCACACACATACAATATGGAGTGTGAGTTTTTAATCTCTATAACACTATGGTTCTTTTTCAGTGTGACACTCACAGAAACAATAATCCAAAGATACAGAATTTGTATGAACTTGGAAAAATAACAAAGATAAAAATGTCCTAAAGTGCTATAAATTCTAGTGGACAAAATTCAATTCCTAAGATTTTGTATTAGGAAAAAAAAATAAAAAAATCCAACAAGTAAGCTTGATCCCAAAAGTCTAATACATCACAATGCTGAAAACGGTTTTCAAAGTAGTAGGCACTGAAAATGCATCTTTAGCCTGGTAATATATAGTATTTTTCCTTTTCCAAAAATGTTTTGCTTATTGAGACAATTATAATAATGCATGTGAGCCTTTACGATTTTTTTTTTTTGCTTTGTTTTCAAAATTAGATATTGCAAAGATAATTTTGCAGAAAATGAATATTTTTATTCACTTAGATTTACAAAAAGGATTCAAAAATATAGAATATTTTCTAAATTGTCTTTAAGCAGCCATTTTTTTCTTGCACTCAACAGAGCAGAAGACCATTCCTCCAATAGGCATGAACTTCTGACCGATGAGACACTTGCTGCAACATGAGCAAAGGAAGCAATCTGATGAGGCGTGCCAGTGGAATCCATTGTAACTCACGCGCTGGACCTCAGGGTCAATGGCATTGTGACAGCCTTGGCATGACTGGAGAGGGAAAATAATACATTAATCTTACAGCAGAAGCAGATCTAGCACAATAACACTATGAAATATCAAAGCACAAAACAGAGAAACCAACACTAGCGTTACCTCAATACCAAAATCTATCTGATGCATGACAAAAGCATCTAGGAGCAGTCCATGTTATGAACTGATATTTACTTTAAATAGTGTAATAGAAAAGTGAAGGGAAAAAAATTAAAATATAAGATGCAATTTATTGGAAAAATTTAAAAATATATTTGAATAATTTCATGCACTATCAGTATTGATATGATAGTAATTTAACTGATTTAGACTCAAGTAGCTATCTATTATTTCTTCCATTGAAGCGTATTTTAAAGCTGACATGTCCATGTGTTTCTAGATCTTGCTAATTATTATTTTCCATCAGATTTTACTTCTGCCTCCTAAGTGCTTAGAATTTTTAAATAACTATAAGTCTATAAATAAGTTATTTCCTTGATTCTTAAATAGGTGGTTGGTTCCGGAATACTTTGGGCTAGCTACTAGTTTAATGGAATTACTACAAAAACTGAAAATACAGCACTGCCTCGATTCAAGGTGGTTGAATAGTAAAATGAATCGCTTCACATTACGGTATATAAATATGCACTCACACCAAATTAAAATCCAGTATGTTATCTTACAACACAATTACCAAGGCACCACCATTCCTTTCACAATGCTACATCTAGTTAAAGGGATATTAAACCCCAAAAAAATATTTCATGATTCAGGTAGAGAGTACAATTTTAAATAACTTTCCAAATTACTTCGATTATCTAATTTGCTTAATTCTTTAGATATCCTTTGTTGAAGAAATAGTAATGCACATGGGTGAGCCAATCACACGAGGCATCTATGTGCATCTACCAATCAGCAGCTACTGAGCATATCTAAGATATGCTTTTCAGCAAAGCATATCAAGAGAATAAAGCAAATTAGATAATAGAAGTAAATTAAAAAGTGGTTTAAAATTGCTTGTTCTTTCCAAATCATGAAAGAAAAAATTTGGGTTTCATGTACTTTTAAGGATGTCTTGCCTCCAAGTATCTCTGCCCAGAGTTCTTTGAGAAAGCAGAGTTTCCCAATATACCATTAAAGGGACAGTACAACATAATTTGTACTAATACTTGTAATACTTGTTACTTACCAGAGAAGCATCCTACAACTGGTCTTACATTTATCCGCTTGTAATAACTACATGAAACATTTAAAATATTAAATTTATTAGGAGCCAAAAATGGCAGCAAAGCTCCACCTACTGCGCCCATATACACATGAAACGATAACGAGTTTAGGAAAAGCACCTGTCTCAAGGAACTCTGGGTGGGACTACCTGGAGGTGAATTATCCCTAACTAGACAAAGCATTGTGGAAGGCATAATGGTGCCTTGGTGATTATGTGCTTTTTGACAACATACTCATTTTATTTTGATGTGAGTGCATATTATACCGTGTTGTGAAGTCATTTTACTATTAAACTACCATGAATTGAGACTGTTCCGTATTATTAACCATCGTTGTGGCAGTTACTTTGAGTGGGCATGCCTAATTATTTAGCAGCGCATCTGACAAGGACAGAGTGGATGACCAACATACTGGAAGATTAAAGGGACATGAAACCCAAAAATTGTCTTTCATGATTCAGATAGAGAATACAATTTTAAACAACTTTCCAGTTTACTTCCATTTAATTTTTTTACTTCTCGTGTTATCCTTTGCTGAAAGGTTTATCTAGGCAAGCTCAGGTGCAGCAGAAAACCTAGGTTCAAGCTGTTGATTGGTGGCTGCACATATTTATCGATTGCGATAGGCTCACCCATGTGTTCAGCTAGAAACCATTAGTGTGATGCTGCTCCTTCAACTAATGATACCAAGAGAATGAAACAGATTAGATAATAGAAGAAAATTAGAAAGTTGTTTAAAAATGTATTCTCTATCTGAGTTATGAAATAAAAATGTTGGGTTTCATGTCCCTTTAAGATATGTTATAACTTTTTTTAATTCTGATCATATTTACTATACTGGACATTAACAGTCATCATACTGGTTTCTGTCACTACAATAAAATATTTTGAATACGGTTCATATAATATGAGACATTAAAGGGATATGAAACTCAAACAGAGCAAACCATTTGAAGAACATTTCCAATTTACTTCTATTATAAAATTTGCTTTGATCCCATGATATTATGTGTTGAAAATATACCTAGGTAGGTGTCTGGAGCACTATATGGCAGGAAGTAGTGCTGCCATCTAGTGCTCTTGCAAATGGAAAACATTCTTGCAATATAGTGCTTCAGAAATGGTCCAGCTCCTAAGCTTACATCCCGGCTTTCAACAAAAGATAACGAAGAAAAATTGATAATAGAAGTAAATGAGAAAGTAAAAATGTTGGGTTTCCTATCCCTTTAACATTTACTACACTGGTTCATCTTACAAGAGATATTAACACTAACTATACCTGTTTCTACACATGGTTAAAGCCAATTCACATTTCCAGGTTTCTATTTCTTGGTTTTGCATATTTTTGTAGATAGGGAGCCATAATTCATGACATTTTACTTCTGGCTTCTTTATTGGTTTTAGGTTTCAAAAATCCAAAAATGTAGAAGTTCCTTTCTTGATTCCTAAATATGTGGGTGGTTTCTGAATACTTTGGGTTAGCTACTAGTTTCATGTAAATCTGCCAGCCCCTGGTATATTTGTTTGCATTTGATAACTGATCATACACACAAGTTCTCTGGAAGTGGGAGAAAATAGTGCAGAATAAAGTAACTTATTTCATTCTGAAGCCAAATCATTAGCGCTCATGTAAAATGGCACAAAAAGTTATATGCGAACAACACGGTACTAGTAGTTTACTCAAAATATAACAAAAGAAACTCTCATTCCCAAATGAAAGAATAGTCTTACCGCAGCATGGTTCTTCAGGTAACACGGCTTACAGATCGGCTTGTCATTCTCCATCACATAGATTTCGCCAGCCAGGACACAGTCGCAATCAAAGCAGCAGAAATGCTTCAGATGCCAGTTCTGACCTTCTGCTTGTGTGTATTCATTACTAAAGATCAGCTAATAAAGAGAACAAAACAGATTAGCATAATATCCTGTACAAACGCATAAGTCATTTAATACTATTCTATTCCTTATGTATGACTGCATGCACTTTGCTTAACAGCAGGTGTCACTAAGAGCTTATGTTATAAATAATAAACTGCTCCACCTTGTGCCTGAAAACAGAAAATCAACTACTTTCAATTCTGTAGCATGAGATTTTGTACTCATTCTTCTTTCAATCACCTACCAACAAGAACTTAAAAACGTTTGTTAAAGCGGTCATCTTCCCAATAACGCTGATCATTATATTTAGCCTACAGTTTTATGACCACTGGTTATTTGCATTTTTTAAAAACACCAAATTAACATTGAAAAGATAAACAAAAATGTTGACTAATGTTTATTGTACAAAAGAAACTGACTTACCCCATGTGTGTGTATAGGAAGCTGTTCTAGTTTCTGAAGTAAAGCTAATATCAAAGTTGTTCTTGGTATGACTGGGTTTAGGGACTATAAAGTATATGGGGGGTTTCTATACCAAGGAAAGTGACAACTCTATGATCTACACATTCCCTGTATATACATATAATATACATTGTATGTATGATCTTCATATTACAGTACTCAAAATAACATCTAAATTATTTTTTAACAAAATGTCATTATCTTATTGTACTGTAAAACAGGACCAGTGTCACAGTACCATAGGTGGCATGCAAGCAAATTAATATAAAATGTTTTCTTCACAAATCAGCCATTTTCCACTGCTTATTGTTAAATCAGTTGTAGTTTATCACAAAATAGTATAGGAAGTGTAAATAGATGAAAAAAGTGATTTATTTTAATAAGCCCTTGATATGGGATTTCTTTAAAAAAAGAATTCATTATTGCAGTAATAATATAGATGTCACAAAATACATACCACTAATACATGACGTGCTGTAATATCACAAGATACTGCTTCACATTGTATTTATTTACAACTGAATGATTTTAAAGTATATAGTTTTATTGTTCGCTTTATATTAACTAACAGCAATGGAAGCACCTTGACAAAGGTTCCCTGTTTAAAAGTTATTTGGAAATGATCAATTAAAGAGAATTGTATAAAGAAAATGAAAATACATAAGTAAATAGCTTTGGTTTTGTTTTATGATCTGTTTCTTAAAAGGGCAAGGAAATTGTGGAGCATTTTTAAATACTGCCAGTGTCTCGATTCTCGTAAAAAAGGTAAAAATTCTGTAATATGATAATGCAGTATAGTAGAAGACTAAAAGGTTAACAAGAACAAATACATTTCTACAAAAAGGAGCTAAAAATGGGACAGTCTGCTTGATTTTTTTTTTATTGTTTAAAAAGATAGATAATGCCGCCATTCCCCAGGCTTTGCATAACCAACATTGTTATATTAATATTACCTCTAAACCTCTGCTTATTTCTAATTCCTTGCAGGATGCTTCTTATCAGCTTTTCCCAGTCAGGCAGCACTAATAAATGTGTGCCATATGGATAACGTGCTCACTCCTGTGGAGTTATGCATGAACCAGCACTAATTGGCTAAAATGCAAGTTTGTAAAAAGCACTGAGATAAGGTGGCAGTCTGCAGAGGCTTAGATAAAGCTAATCATAGAGGTAAAAAGTGTATTAATATAACAGTGTTAGTTATGCAAAACTGGGGAATGCATAAATGGATTATCTATATTTTTAAGCAATAACAATTTTCAAGTAGACTGTCCCTTTAAGAGTGAAGCAGTATAAGCGCTTACCTCGTCACAGCCTGCACACCGAGGCTTCTCGCTATCACAATAATGTCTGCCACAGTACAGCTTTCCATTCTTCCAGAAATAGATCATGTCCACCAGAAGTTCGTTACAGATGAAACAAACAAAACAAGCAGGATGCCAAAGTTTGTCGTACCCAGCTCGCTCGGCATAAACCGCTGGGTCACCTTCTCTCATGTTCTCTTTACATTTGAAGCAATACTAGGAAGAAAATGGAGACATATCACCTTATAAAAAAAACATATTACATTGTATCCCTTTTTATAAAGAAAAAAAAAGCAGAATAGTAAAACACGCTTCAAATCCTAGCAGCAGACAATCTGTTTATGTTACAACAAAATACATGTTGTGCAGAGGATTTGCCAAGGCTGTAAATAGTGTCATGACTAGATACAGCTGGGCTTTAAACAATACAAATACAATAGGCCCACCATAGCTATTTCCTTGGGGTCTTCTTCATGGATTTCTATCCCCCGACTATACACAATAAAATGACTAATTATAAAATGAATTGTGCACAGGGTCAGGGTTCAGATTGCGCCTTCTCAAGCTTTTAACCCTTCCTTTCAAATACAAATATCCCATTGTCCAAGGAGAGGAACGCCTTTGATGGAAAAACAGCCTCATTCATGGCACTTGATTACAATTGTACATATTCCCATAACAGGAAATATTCTGTGGAGAGCTCTTCAGATACAGCACTGTGAGCAAGTAGAAAGTTTTATGTGAAATTAGATTCAGTTCCAATAATGAAATCTAAATGGGAGTCCGGCAAATTTCAGGAGTCAGAGAACTGCACAGTCATCAAATAGATAAGGTCAGACATTCCATTTGCTTTAGTGCAAGAATGATTCCTATTTTCCCCTAGAAGTTCAGGACCCACTTTTTGTACTTACTGGAGCTGTCACTGTCTATTTAGCTCTGTCAGCCAATGAACATCAATCGTAAAATCAGTTTATTAACTTATAATTGTATATATTTTATTTCAAATGATGCTGCAGCACAGTACTGATTGTATCATAATACAATTGTAGGTCTCTGTTGTATCAACTGTGTCTTCACACTCTAAGCAATGAGAATATGCTTCTGATTATTATTTTTTCCCATTCAGGTAACAAACATTATAGATTTCTTAACACATACAAATTACTTTACATATGCATGATATAGCAGTAATCAAGCACCACATGTGCAAAGATCTATATACAAAAAAAAAAAAGTTTTAAAATAATTTAAAGGGGACACTAAACTGCTTGCAATTACAAGACTTTTCTGTTGTCTTGCTATAGAATAACATATCACCAAAGTCTGAAGATTTATTAAAACCAATTAACCTCTTGTTTGTTGTATTTGTTTTAACAGACAAACTGATTTATTTGAAGAATGCGTGCATTTCACTTTTAGATAAAAGCATTTCTGCAACAAACTTCAGTTAACAAAAATGCTTCTAGTAAACGTTATTACTATTTTCAGTGGCATACGCACATATGCTGTGAGGGCTTGTGCACCAGTATTCAAGCTCAGAGAGTTGGTGGTGGTTTGTATTGTACCTGTTAAGAGATAATTTGTGTCACACAAGTCACAGCTACGTCTCTGAGATGGTGTATTGTTTGAATACCGGTTCACAGGGCTTTACACACATAGCAATAACTTACTAGAAGCATTTTTGTTAATGGAAGTATATTGCAAAAACACTTATATTTTCAATTAGCTAATATTTTTGTCACTGATTGTAGTACAAATCATTATTAAATCAATTTGTTAAATAGTGCAGTGCTTTGGATATCTTAAAGGATTACTTTCTGTTATACTTTTTAAGCTAAACAACTAACATATTAAAGTTAATAAACATTAATTAAAACCTACTGACCTATATTTTCTCCAAAACAAAGTTTCATAACGTTCTAAAAGTTATATATTTTATTCGCCGATGATGTCACGTTATCCTGCCCACTATTTTCAGCACTGCATGTTCAAAATACTTAAACCAATAACTTTGTGTTTAAAGCGCCATTTTGAAACCTAGGTATTGTAAACGGATTGGTACAGAGCAAAGGATACCCACGGAGTGGGTTTGGAAAACAATTAAATTTGCAGACAAGATTTCTGATATACAGTAGAGATATGTTAATGAAATGCTATTGATAAAAAGCGTATTTGGGGTAGTTAGTTAGTAACAGGCATAAAAAATATTTACTTACAGTGGCCCTTTAAAGTGAATGTAAACTTTAATGAATTATAGGCTGGCATCAAATAATCTTAAAAACAGGGGCACTTTAATTCATTAAAGTTTACAAAGAAGCTTATTTTTTTTTAAATACTTACCTTTGCGTTACGGTAAACAGAACGCTGATCCTCTGGCCGCAGTTCCCGCTTTCTTTACCAGAACGATGACGAAGCCGGCTTCCTCCAATCCTTGCATTGTCCCATGAGCTGGACGCCGAAGGGGGCACACAGAGATTGGAGGAAGCCTGATTCGTCATTGTTCTGCTAAAGAAAGCAGGAGCTGTGGGCTGAGGATCGGCGTAATGATTACCGTAACACAAAAAGGTAAGTATTTTAAAAAAATAAGAATCTTTGAAAACTTTAATACATTAAAGTGCCCCTGTTTAAGATTATTTTTTTATACTGGCCTTTAATTCATTAAAGTTTACATTTTAAAGTGAAAATAAATTTTGATGATAAATTGCCCCTGTTTTAAGTGCCTAGTTTTTAAAAATTCGATTATAAACAGGGGCACTTTAATTCATCAAATTTTACATTTCACTCGTGTTGTGAAAATCCTTACCTTTTAATCCTGACAGCCGCTGCACTGCTTCCTCCGCCCGTCGCAAAGCCTCTTCCTGGGTCTAAAATGAGGATGACCGATACGTCATTTGTGTGTAGGAAAAGGCTTGCAACGACCGGGGGAAGCTGGAGTGGCTGTCAAGATTAAAAGGTATTTTCACAACACAAGTGAAATGTAAAATTTTGATGAATTAAAGTGCCCCTGTTTTTAATCGAAATTTTAAAAACCTGCCTTTATCATCAAAATTTACATTCACTTTAAGTAGCATTTCCAAATAACAGAAAATGTTACAACATTGCAAAGTAATACACTGTCCCCACCTGGCTACATTGTAATGCCCCCCCGACTGGCAAAACATTCTGTGGAGAACACTGAAGCATCTACCTCTTCTGTACCACTCATCCTTAATTTGCTTTCCAATACAAAGGGAATATGACAGTCTCTACTGCTACTAATAATAATTGGAATGGCCTTTTTCCTTTTGTTTGATGTATACAAACTCAGCTGTTACTACTGTACCATATAGTATATTTTTTTTAAATTGATCTTTGGCATGTTCAATACAAGCTGAAAAGGAATATATATATATATATATATATATATATATATATATATATATACACACACACACATATATATACACACACACACACACATACTATAATCGCGTTTGTAACGCAACAGTTGCGCACGCATCCTCAAAAGGAATGTTGGCTGCGCTTCGCTGCATCCAGGTGGATTCCGAAAATGGCAGGGTGGTGAAAGAATCCACCTGGATGCAGCGTAGGCAAACAAAGCCTTTAAAAAAAAAAAAAAAAAAACGATCCGCCAGCACGAAGTATTAACAAAAAAACCTAACCCTTAAACCGCCAAACCCCCAAAACACTAACTACCTAACCCTTTAAACCGCCAAATAAATAAAATTACAATATTAACTCTTAAACCGCCAAACCCTACAACGCCAACTAATTATACTATTAACCCTTAAACCAACAAAACCCCACATCACAAAAAACTTAATTAACCTATTAACTCCTAAACCGCCAACCCCCACAAATCAAATAACTAATTTAATTACTATGTCCCCTAACCTAACACCCCCTAAATTAACCCCAATTACTACTAAAATACAATTAAAATAAAAAATCCTAACATTAAATTACAAAAAATTATCAAAAATATTTTTTTTAAACCTAATCCCTATGAAAAAAAAAAATCCCCCAAAATAAAAACACCCCCTAATCTAAACTACCAATAGTCCTTAAAAGGGCCTTTTCTAGGGCATTGCCCTTAAACAGCTCTTTTACGTTTAAAAAAAAAAAAAATACTAAGTCTCCCCTAACAGTAAACCCCCCCACCAAACCCCCCAAAATAAAAAAAACTAAACACTAAAAAAAAAAAACTAAACTACCCATTGCCCCTAAAGGGGCATTTGTATAGGCATTCAGCTCTTTTACAAGCCCATTAAATCGCTAATCTTAAAAATTGAAAAAATAAAAAAAATATAACCCCCAAATAGGTACTCACCGTTCCTGAAGTCCGGCAGAGAAGGTCTTCTCCCAGGCGGCTCCATCATTTTCTGTCTTCATCCGGAGCGAAGGCGTTACAGAGTGGAAGTGCGGAGCTGGCTTCCCCGGTGGTCAAAATCATCCACTGCAGACTGAAGATTAAGTGCAAGGTATCCATACTTATTGGGGTACCTTGCAATCCTAATGGCTGACATTTTGAAATCGGCCATTAGGATGAGAACTACTGAAATCTTATTAGCTGGTTTCTAAATTTCAGCCAATACGAATGCAAGTTACCCCAAATTGAATGCGGTACCTTGCATTCAATTTTCAGTGTACGTCGGAGATCGCTGAAGACCGCCGCCTCTGAAGACCGCCGATGAGGATCTGCGCAACAGGGAAGACTGCTCTGCACTTCTGCTCCGGATGAAGATAGAAGATGATGGAGCCGCCTGGAAGAAGACCTACACCACTGGACTTCAGGAACGGTGAGTAGCTATTTGGGTTTTTTTTTTTTTTTTTTTTTTTTTTTTTTTTTTTTTTTTAAGATTAGGGATTTAAGGGGCTGTAAAAGAGCTAATTGTCCTTTTAAGGGCAATCCCCTTACAAATGCCCCTTATGGCGCAATGGGTAGCTTAGGTTATTTTTTTTTATTTTTTTTGGGGGGGGGGTTGGTTGGGTGGTGGGTTTTACTGTTGGGGGGTCTTTGTATTTTTTTTCCAGGTAAAAAGGCCAATTTCTTTAGGGCAATGCCCTACAAAAGGCCCTTTTAAGGGCTATTGGTAGTTTAGTATTAGATTAGGGGGTGTTTTTATTTTGGGGGGATTTTTTATTTTTTATAGGGGTATTAGTTTGTTTCAATTTTTTATTTTGGATAGCTGTTTATTATCCTCTGCAATTTAACTTTTTTTATTTTTTGTAACATTAGCTTGGGAGTTTGTATTTTTTAAACATAGACTGCCCTCTGGGCAGGCTTATCGCCTAGTATGTATGTATGTATGTATGTATGTATAATCGGAGAGGAAGGCACTCACCGGGTTTAACAAAGGGAATTATTTATTTATTAACAAAGGGAATTATTTATTCCTTTACCGTACGGTAAAGGAATAAATAATTCCCTTTGTTAAACCCGGTGAGTGCCTTCCTCTCTTCGATTATACTGGATTTCCTTGATGTGCACCAAGGTACTACTTGGTAACCGTGAGTGCTAGGCCATACTACAGATGATACATACATTATATATATATATATACACACACACACACACATATATATATTATATAATATATATGTGTGTGTGTGTATATATGTATATCTATATCTCTATCTATATCTATATGGACACACATCTTTAGGTATAGATGACTGCTCTATTATTGGCATCTTATCCTACCTAGATCAGTAGAGTTTCAAAGACCTCCACAGGCATTTTTGTATGAACCTAAAGAGGGTTTCTGTTTGTAAGCCAGGTCTACAAACGTTAAATAGAATGCACAGCAGGTTTTGGACAATTTACTGTAAATCAGATATAGAAAGAAGTTAAAAAAAATAATAAAAAAAATGGATAAACAAACATGTTCTTCGTAGTTTCAAAAGTTGAGCAAAAATAATTTAGTATTGGAGCAGAGACATGCAGAGTAATAATGTTTTTCATTTAAGAAACATCTTGCCAAGGAATATGAATTCTACAATACTATTACTGAATTATGCCCATCTGTGTAAGTATATTGTACTTTTATAAAAGCCTACAATAGAAAAAACATAATTTATGCTTACCTGATAAATTCCTTTCTTCTGTTGTGTGATCAGTCCACGGGTCATCATTACTTCTGGGATATAACTCCTCCCCAACAGGAAATGCAAGAGGATTCACCCAGCAGAGCTGCATATAGCTCCTCCCCTCTACGTCAGTCCCAGTCATTCGACCAAGAAACAACGAGAAAGGAGTAACCAAGGGTGAAGTGGTGACTGGAGTATAATTTAAAAGATATTTACCTGCCTTAAAACAGGGCGGGCCGTGGACTGATCACACAACAGAAGAAAGGAATTTATCAGGTAAGCATAAATTATGTTTTCTTCTGTTATGTGTGATCAGTCCACGGGTCATCATTACTTCTGGGATACCAATACCAAAGCAAAAGTACACGGATGACGGGAGGGATAGGCAGGCTCATTATACAGAAGGAACCACTGCCTGAAGAACCTTTCTCCCAAAAATAGCCTCCGAAGAAGCAAAAGTGTCAAATTTGTAAAATTTGGAAAAAGTATGAAGCGAAGACCAAGTTGCAGCCTTGCAAATCTGTTCAACAGAGGCCTCATTCTTAAAGGCCCAAGTGGAAGCCACAGCTCTAGTGGAGTGAGCTGTAATTCTTTCAGGAGGCTGCTGTCCAGCAGTCTCATAGGCTAAACGTATTATGCTACGAAGCCAAAAAGAGAGAGAGGTAGCAGAAGCTTTTTGACCTCTCCTCTGTCCAGAGTAAACGACAAACAAGGAAGAAGTTTGGCGAAAATCTTTAGTTGCCTGCAAGTAGAACTTGAGGGCACGAACTACATCCAGATTGTGTAAAAGACGTTCCTTCTTTGAAGAAGGATTTGGACACAAGGATGGGACAACAATCTCTTGATTGATGTTCCTGTTAGTGACTACCTTAGGTAAGAACCCAGGTTTAGTACGCAGAACTACCTTGTCTGAGTGAAAAATCAGATAAGGGGAATCACAATGTAAGGCTGATAACTCAGAGACTCTTCGAGCCGAGGAAATAGCCATTAAAAACAGAACTTTCCAAGATAACATTTTTATATCAATGGAATGAAGGGGTTCAAACGGAACACCCTGTAAAACGTTAAGAACTAAGTTTAAACTCCATGGTGGAGCAACAGCTTTAAACACAGGCTTGATCCTAGCTAAAGCCTGACAAAAGGACAGGACGTCTGGATTTTCTGACAGACGTCTGTGTAACAAGATGGACAGAGCTGAAATCTGTCCCTTTAATGAACTAGCTGATAAACCCTTTTCTAAACCTTCTTGTAGAAAAGACAATATCCTAGCGATCCTAACCTTACTCCAGGAGTAACCTTTGGATTCGCACCAGTATAGGTATTTCCGCCATATTTTATGGTAAATCCTTCTGGTAACAGGCTTCCTAGCCTGAATCAGGGTATCAATAACCGACTCAGAAAAACCACGTTTTGATAAAATCAAGCGTTCAATTTCCAAGCAGTCAGCTTCAGAGAAGTTAGATTTTGATGTTTGAATGGACCCTGTATCAGAAGGTCCTGTCTTAGAGGTAGAGACCAAGGCGGACAGGATGACATGTCCACTAGATCTGCATACCAAGTCCTGCGTGGCCAAGCAGGTGCTATTAGAATTACTGATGCTCTCTCCTGTTTGATTTTGGCAATCAATCGAGGAAGCAGCGGGAAGGGTGGAAACACATAAGCCATCCTGAAGTTCCAAGGTGCTGTCAAAGCATCTATCAGAACTGCTCCCGGATCCCTGGATCTGGACCCGTAGCGAGGAAGTTTGGCGTTCTGGCGAGACGCCATGAGATCTATCTCTGGTTTGCCCCAACGTCGAAGTATTTGGGCAAAGACCTCCGGATGAAGTTCCCACTCCCCCGGATGAAGAGTCTGGCGACTCAAGAAATCCGCCTCCCAGTTCTCCACTCCCGGGATGTGGATTGCTGACAGGTGGCAAGAGTGAGACTCTGCCCAGCGAAATATCTTTGATACTTCCATCATTGCTAGGGAGCTTCTTGTCCCTCCCTGATGGTTGATGTAAGCTACAGTCGTGATGTTGTCCGACTGAAACCTGATGAACCCCCGAGTTATTAACTGGGGCCAAGCCAGAAGGGCATTGAGAACTGCTCTCAATTCCAGAATGTTTATTGGAAGGAGACTCTCCTCCTGATTCCATAGTCCCTGAGCCTTCAGAGAATTCCAGACAGCGCCCCAACCTAGTAGGCTGGCGTCTGTTGTTACAATTGTCCAGTCTGGCCTGCTGAATGGCATTCCCCTGGACAGGTGTGGCCGATGAAGCCACCATAGAAGAGAATTTCTGGTCTCTTGATTCAGATTCAGAGTAGGGGACAAATCTGAGTAATC
The DNA here is from genome assembly GCF_027579735.1 of Bombina bombina. NCBI lineage: Eukaryota > Metazoa > Chordata > Amphibia > Anura > Bombinatoridae > Bombina > Bombina bombina. The sequence goes on from NC_069504.1 coordinate 183,568,907, forward strand.
CCCATTCCACTGACTTAGCATGCATAGTTGCAGCGGTCTGAGGTGTAGGCGTGCAAAAGGTACTATGTCCATTGCCGCTACCATTAAGCCGATCACCTCCATGCATTGAGCTACTGACGGGTGTTGAATGGAATGAAGGACGCGGCATGCATTTTGAAGTTTTGTTAACCTGTCTTCTGTCAGGTAAATCTTCATTTCTACAGAATCTATAAGAGTCCCCAAGAATGGAACTCTTGTGAGAGGAAAGAGAGAACTCTTCTTTTCGTTCACTTTCCATCCATGCGACCTTAGAAATGCCAGAACTAACTCTGTATGAGACTTGGCAGTTTGAAAGCTTGAAGCTTGTATTAGAATGTCGTCTAGGTACGGAGCTACCGAAATCCCTCGCGGTCTTAGTACCGCTAGAAGGGCACCCAGAACCTTTGTGAAGATTCTTGGAGCCGTAGCCAATCCGAATGGAAGAGCTACAAACTGGTAGTGCCTGTCTAAGAAGGCAAACCTTAGATACCGGTGATGATCTTTGTGGATCGGTATGTGAAGGTAAGCATCCTTTAAATCCACTGTGGTCATGTACTGACCCTCTTGGATCATGGGTAAAATTGTCCGAATAGTTTCCATTTTGAACGATGGAACTCTTAGGAATTTGTTTAGAGTCTTTAAATCTAAGATTGGCCTGAAAGTTCCCTCTTTTTTGGGAACCACAAACAGGTTTGAGTAGAACCCTTGTCCTTGTTCCGACCACGGAACCGGATGGATCACTCCCATTGTTAACAGATCTTGTACGCAGCGTAGAAACGCTTCTTTCTTTATCTGGTTTGTTGACAACCTTGACAGATGAAATCTCCCTCTTGGGGGAGATAATTTGAAGTCTAGAAGGTATCCCTGAGATATGATCTCTAGTGCCCAGGGATCCTGAACATCTCTTGCCCAGGCCTGGGCGAAGAGAGAGAGTCTGCCCCCTACTAGATCCGGTCCCGGATCGGGGGCTCTCGGTTCATGCTGTCTTTGGGGCAGCAGCAGGTTTCCTGGCCTGCTTGCTTTTGTTCCAGGACTGGTTAGGCTTCCAGCCTTGCCTGTAACGAGCAACAGCTCCTTCCTGTTTTGGTGCAGTGGAGGTTGATGCTGCTCCTGTTTTGAAATTCCGAAAGGGACGAAAATTAGACTGTCTAGCCTTAGCTTTGGCCTTGTCTTGAGGTAGGGCGTGGCCCTTACCTCCCGTAATGTCAGCGATAATTTCTTTCAAACCGGGCCCGAATAAGGACTGCCCCTTGAAAGGTATATTAAGTAATTTGGACTTAGAAGTAACATCAGCTGACCAGGATTTTAGCCACAGTGCCCTGCGTGCCTGTATGGCGAATCCTGAGTTCTTAGCCGTAAGTTTGGTTAAATGTACTACGGCCTCCGAAATGAAAGAATTAGCTAGTTTAAGGACTCTAAGCCTGTCCGTAATGTCGTCTAGCGTAGAGGAACTAAGGTTCTCTTCAAGCGACTCAATCCAAAATGCTGCCGCAGCCGTAATCGGCGCGATACATGCAAGGGGTTGTAATATAAAACCTTGTTGAACAAACATTTTCTTAAGGTAACCCTCTAATTTTTTATCCATTGGATCTGAGAAAGCACAGCTATCCTCCACCGGGATAGTGGTACGCTTAGCTAAAGTAGAAACTGCTCCCTCCACCTTGGGGACCGTTTGCCATAAGTCCCGAGTGGTGGCGTCTATTGGAAACATCTTTCTAAATATTGGAGGGGGTGAGAACGGCACACCGGGTCTATCCCACTCCTTAGTAACAATTTCAGATAGTCTCTTAGGTATAGGAAAAACGTCAGTACTCGCCGGTACCGCAAAGTATTTATCCAACCTACACAGTTTCTCTGGTATTGCAACAGTGTTACAATCGTTGAGAGCTGCTAAGACCTCCCCTAGTAGTACACGGAGGTTCTCCAATTTAAATTTAAAATTTGAAATATCTGAGTCCAATCTGTTTGGATCAGAACCGTCACCCACAGAATGAAGCTCTCCGTCCTCATGCTCTGCGAGCTGTGACGCAGTATCAGACATGGCCCTAGCATTGTCAGCGCACTCTGTTCTCACCCCAGAGTGATCACGCTTGCCTCTTAGTTCAGGTAATTTAGACAAAACTTCAGTCATAACAGTAGCCATATCTTGTAATGTTATCTGTAATGGCCGCCCAGATGTACTAGGCGCCAAAATATCACGCACCTCCCGGGCGGGAGATGCAGGTACTGTCGCGTGAGGCGAGTTAGTCGGCATAACTCTCCCCTCGCTGTTTGGTGAAATTTGTTCACATTGTACAGATTGACTTTTATTTAAAGTAGCATCAATACAGTTAGTACATAAATTTCTATTGGGCTCCACCTTGGCATTGGAACAAATGACACAGATATCTTCCTCTGAGTCAGACATGTTTAACACACTAGCAAAAAACTTACAACTTGGTTATAATCTTTTTTAGCAAAAAACGTACTGTGCCTCAAAGAGGTACTAACGATTAAATGACAGTTGAAATAATGAACTGAAAAACAGTTATTGCATCAAATTTTAAAACAACACAACTTTTAGCAAAGGTTTGTTCCCATTAGTAAAAAACAACACTAATTAAATTTGTACATAAGAAAACAAAACAACGTTTTTTATACACAGTCACTATAAGAATTCTCACAGCTCTGCTGAGAGAATTTACCTCCCTTCAAAGAAGTTTGAAGACCCCTGAGATCTGTCAGAGATGAACCGGATCATGCAGGACATATAAAAGTAGCTGACTGGAATTTTTTGATGCGTAGCAAAGAGCGCCAAAAACGGCCCCTCCCTCTCCCACACAGCAGTGAAGAGAAACGAAACTGTCACAATTAAAGCAAAAAACTGCCAAGTGGAAAATAATGCCCAAACATTTATTCACACAGTACCTCAGCAATGTAAACGATTCTACATTCCAGCAAAAACGTTTAACATGAGAATAGTTATTAAAAGGATTAGTGACCTTAACACAGTAGTTCCGGTGAAATACCATCCCCAGAATACTGAAGTGTATACATACATGTCATTTTAACGGTATGGCAGGCTTTTCTCATCAATTCCATTCAGAAAATAAAAACTGCCACATACCTCAATGCAGATTCATCTGCCCGCTGTCCCCTGATCTGAAGCCTTTACCTCCCTCAGATGGTCGAGAACAGCAATATGATCTTAACGACTCCGGTTAAAATCATAGTAAAAAATCTCTGTCAGATTCTTCCTCAAACTCTGCCAGAGAAGTAATAACACGCTCCGGTGCTATTTTAAAATAACAAACTTTTGATTGAAGTCATAAAAACTAAGTATAATCACCATAGTCCTCTCACACATCCTATCTAGTCGTTGGGTGCAAGAGAATGACTGGGACTGACGTAGAGGGGAGGAGCTATATGCAGCTCTGCTGGGTGAATCCTCTTGCATTTCCTGTTGGGGAGGAGTTATATCCCAGAAGTAATGATGACCCGTGGACTGATCACACATAACAGAAGAAACAAGCCTTTTTTTAAATCCAATATAATGAACAGAGACTGCAGAATACTTTTGATCACAAAGTATGCAGTGGGAAATGACAATACATTAAAAACCCTGTCCCTGCTTACAAGCTGGGTCAGTCAATAGTTTTGTCATTTTAACTAAAACATGCGTTAAAGTACCTTAAAGGGACATTAAACACTGAGATGGCAATATAAAATGAATATATAAAAAAACCTTTGCAATATACTTTCATTATTTATTTTGTCCCCTTTTCCTGTAATTCCATTTTGAAATTGTGAGCTTTTCAGTTCCTGTTAGAAATGGAAGTGCAGAACACTGTTATATACCACACAGCCATTGGCTGCACACTCTAGTGACCTATTTATAACTGTCCCTAATTGGCCACAGTAGAGAAGGTAACGTAAGTTACAACATGGCAGCTCCCATTGTTTTATAGACACTAAATATTGACAAAGTGTAAAGATTTAAACAGCCAATGAGCCTTAAAAAATACATCTACATGTTATTCTCAGACTAATCTTTTCTTTGAATGCCTCATTTTATCTAGCTTTTGTTTAGTGTTTAATGTCCCTTTAAAGGGACATAAACCCATTTTTTTTCCTTTCATGATTCAGATAGAACAGTTTTCAATTAACTTCTATTATCAAATGTTCTTAATTTTCTTGATATCCTTTGATGAAAAGCAGGAAGGTAAGTTCCAGAATGTGCACGTGTCTGCAGCACAATATGGCAGCAGTTTTGCCACAATGTTATACATTAGCAAGAGCACTAGATGGCAGCACTATTTCCTGTCATGTATAGCTCAAAATGTGAACACTACCTATCTAGATATCTCTTCAACAAAGAATAACAGAAGGAAGCAAATTTGATAATAGAAGTAAATTGGAAACTTTTTTTTTTTATTTTATTCTCTACCTAGATCATGAAAGAAAATGTGCGTTTCACGTCCCTTTAATAGGTTAGTGCAAGTACTGGGACATTTGCTAGAAAATGTTCTGACTTCACAATGTAGCAGTATACAGAGAGAGTCTATATTCTTCAAGGCAGTGCTTGAAAACTTCCAGCAGTCAGGGAGCAACATCTTACATATTTCTACTACAAATTTCTACAAAATTAGTTTGTCTCCAAAAATGTGTGGCTCTCTCAAATACTTTTGTTGACCTCCTAAATCTGAAATAAAATGTATAAACCCGTTGAAGTGACATTGGGTATATATAATTAATAATATAATTTGTAAAATGTTTCATATTAAATCAGCATTAAAGGGCCATTATACACCAGTTTTCATATAACTGCATGTAATAGACACTACTATAAAGAATAAGATGCACAGATACTGATATAAAAATCCAGTATAAAACTATTTAAAAACTTACTTAGAAGCTGTCAGCTTGGCTCTGTTGAAAAGGTAGCTGGAAAGCCCACTGCAAGTGGCAAATAAGACCCTCCCCCCCTCCCCCTTATTTTGCATATGAAAAGACCCTTTATACAAACAGCAGCAAGCTGGAGTAGGTAGCTGACCGTATTCACATACAACTTTGGGGTTTGGTTAGGAGTCTGAAAATCAGAGCAATGTTATTTAAAACTAAGTAAAACTATACATTTATTTTAAAAAAAAAACTTTATGGGCTATATAAATAGATCATCTACAAAACATTTATGCAAAGAAAAAATGAGTGTATAATGTCCCTTTAAGTACAGGATCGTGCTAAAAATGTAATATTTAAAAAGGGAATATGAAACCCAAATTTTTTTCTTTCATGATTCAGATAGAGCAGGGAATTTTAAACAACTTTAATTTACTCCTAATATCAATTTTTCTTTGTTCTCTTGGTATCTTTATTTTAAAAAGCAGGAATGTAAACTTAGGGTCCGACCCATTTTTGGTTCAGCACCTGGAGTGTATTAGAAAATTGATTAAAATTGCATGCTCTATCTGAATCATGAAAGAAAAAAAAATTGGGTTTCCCTTTAACACCTTAAGGCCCGGGCATTTTATACAAAAACTTCCCCAAAAGACCAGAGCATTTTTAGCATTTTTGCTATCACTACATTTAAACAGAAATAGAGCCTTTTTTATATTTAAAAACTATATATATTTTTTTTAGTAGACAACCAAAGTATTGATCTAGGCCCATTTTGGTATTATTTCATGCCACCATTTCACCGCCAAATGCGATAAAATAATAAAAAAAAAAACGTTCACTTTATCACAATTTTAGGTTTCTCACTGAAATTATTTACAAACAGCTTGTGCAATCATGGCACAAATTTCATCTTCAATGCCCTTGCTGATGGAAGGAGGTTTGCACTCAAAATCTCACAATACATGGCCCCATTCATTCTTTCATGTACACGGATGAGTCGTCCTGTTCCCTTTGCAGAAAAACAGCCCCAAAGCATGATGTTGCCATCCCCATGCTTCACAGTAGGTATAGTGTTCTTTGGTTGCAACTCAGCATTCTCTCTCCTCCAAACACGAAGAGTTGTGTTTCTACCAAACAGTTCTACTTTGGTTTCATCTGACCATATGACATTCTCCCAATCCGCTTCTGTATCATCCAAACGCTCTCTAGCATACTTCAGACGGGCCCGGACATGTACTGGCTTAAGCAGGGGGACACATCTGGCACTGCAGGCTCTAAGTCACTGGCAGCATAGTGTGTTACTGATAGTAGCCTTTGTTACGTTGTTCCCAGCTCTCTACAGGTCATTCACTAGGTCCCCCCATGTGTTTCTGGGATGTTTGCTCACCGTTCTTGTGATCATTTTGACCCCACGGGGTGAGATCTTGAATGGAGCCCCAGATCGAGAGAGATTATCAGTGGTCTTGTATGTCTTCCATTTTCTAATTATTGCTCCCACAGATGATTTCTTCACACCAAGCTGCTTGCCTATTGCAGATTCAGTCTTCCCAGCCTGGTGCAGGTCTACAATTTTGTTTCTGGTGTCCTTCGACAGCTCTTTGGTTTTCACCATAGTGGAGTTTGGAGTGTGACTGTTTGAGGTTGTGGACAGGTGTCTTTTATACTGATAACAAGTTCAAACAGGTGCCATTAATACAAGTAATGAGTGGAGGACAGAGGAGCCTCTTAAAGAAGAAGATACAGGTCTGTGAGAGCCAGAAATCTTGCTTGTTTGTAGGTGACCAAATACTTATTTTCCACCATACTATGCAAATAAATTCTTTCCAAATCAGACAATGTGATTGTCTGGATTTGTTTCCACATTTTGTCTCTCATAGTTGAGATATACCTATGATGAAAATTACAGGCCTCTCTCATCTTCTTCTTAAGTGGGAGAACTTGCACAATTGGTGGCTGACTAAATACTTTTTTGCCCCACTGTATATTTTCTGCAGGGTAGTATCCCTCATTATCTCCCAACCTCCCTGATCCCCCTCAAACAGCTCTCTAACCCTCCCCCCTCTACCTATTTGCTGCCATCTTAGGTACTGGCAATTGTCTGTCAGTACCCAGTTTGCTGCTAATTTTGCAGATTAAAAAAAAAAAAAAAAATTACCCTTTTTTCTGTAGTGTAGCTGCCCCCCCTCAATACTCTACCACCTCCCCCTCCCAGATCCCTTTTTGGCAACGGATCCCACTTAATGCCCCTCCTCCCTCCTTCCCACTCACTGTGATGCATGTCTGCATCGGTAACTCTGCAAATCTATTTCTGCAGTGCCCCATGCAGAAATAGCACAATCTTGCTATTTTGAGCGAGATCGCGGCAGAGAGAAGCTCAGAGTATGGCGCTGGTCGTTAAGGGGTTAACCACCTTTACAATTACTTCTATTATATTTACTTAACTCTCTTGGTACAGTACTCTTTGTTGAAGGACCAGCAGTGCTCTACTGGGAGCTAATTCAACACATCGGGTGAGCCAATGACAGCAGCTAGCTCCCAGCAGTGCATTGCTGCTCCAGAGCCAACCTAGGTGGTCTTTACAACAAAAGATAAGAGAACAAAGCAATTACACAGACACACACTATGGATTATTTAGAATTGTGTAATCTTTTTTTTATTTTATTTTTTTTATATATTTTAAGAACATGCTTTAAGATTAGTAATTCACATTTGCGATAACACTTCACCTAGAAATTTTTTTTCCATTTTTATTAATAAATATATATTTCTATATATATCTGATAATGTTAAGGTAAAATAGTTATCTATACCTATATATAAAAATAGATGCATAGTTATTAGGTATACTGTATACATAGTAATATATATTTACAATAAAATTTAAAATGTCTATGTGAAAAACATCGGAATGTAAAATATTCATTACTCCTATCAGGTAAGAGAATGAGCGACAAGTGTTTTTTTCTTCAGCATTCTTCATTGAAGTCTATGGCGGAGAATAAGTTAACAAGGTCACGATATTCCAAGTCCTTTGGTTAGCGCACGTTGGGCAAACTTTTTACTTTTAACTTGTAATATTCGATGCGTGCAAAAAGCTTAATCTAGTCCATAAGGTTTGATAACAGTTTACTGAATTCCCTTTTAGGTCATTCTAAAAAAGGGTCCAAGTTAAGATATACAGCAGAGATCTTTAGAATGCTTTCATGATGTCTGGCCTCTCATGGTGTTCACAATTTCTGGACATGCCAATCTTTAAAGGATGACCCACAGACATATGTAATGGAGTCTGAGTTAAGGTGAAACCAGCCAGTGTTCTTATCTCTGCCTTTAAGAGGATAATTTGTTATGCAGATGACAGAATACTTCACTTGAGAAGCCATCTATGTTTTTCAAAAAACAAACGTAGTCTCTATCTGTTAGTCTGTATCTGCTCTCAGAAGAATATTGTATATTTCGCGGTAAACTCAAATACCTTTCTTTTTTCTTAATTCTGCTCACTGGACCAAAAACCTTCATGGGACAATGAAAATGTCAAACGGTGGAGACATGAACTAGTAGTGAGCACTGTTAACTTCAAAAAGTACAGATAATTGAAAGTGATTGCCACACTAAGAGGAATCATGGACCATACATTCAACTTAATACCTAACTGGTACAAAGGGAATTACTGTAGGAAAGCATCCCTAAAAACCTCTGGAGAGCTTCTACCTACTCTAAAAATACTTGAAAGCTTTATTAAAACCAGCAAGTTAGTCTAGAGGGGTGACCCAAACACTGATGATGCCTTGGTTAGGTATATGGGCTTATTTATTGGCCAACAGCTGTAAACAAATCATCCAATTTCTTTCTTATAACATTTGCTGCTGTAATAGACTGTTAAGAAATATAAAAAGAAATTTATGCTTACTTGATAAATTGATTCTACGATACGACGAGTCCACGGATTTCATCCTTACTTGTGGGATATTATCCTCCTGCTAACAGGAAGTGGCAAAGAGCACCACAGCAGAGCTGTATATATAGCTCATCCCTTCCCCTCCACCTCCAGTCATTCGACCGAAGGTTATAGGAAGAGAAAGGAAAAGCTAAAAAGTGCAGAAGTGACTGAAGTTGTAAATAATAAAAAATATAATCTGTCTTAAATTGACAGGGAGGGCCGTGGACTCGTCGTATCATAGAAGAAATCAATTTATCAGGTAAGCATAAATTTCCTTTTCCTCTACAAGATACGACGAGTCCATGGATTTCATCCTTACTTGTGGGATACAATACCAAAGCTACAGGACACGGATGAAAGGGAGGGACAAGACAGAGACCTAAACGGAAGGCACCACTGCTTGAAGATTTTTTCTCCCAAAAACAGCCTCAGAAGAAGCAAAAGTATCAAATTTGTAAAATTTGTAAAATGTATGAAGGGACGACCAAGTCGCAGCCTTACAAATCTGTTCAACAGATGCATTGTTTTTTAAAAGCCCATGTGGTAGCCACAGCCCTAGTAGAATGAGCCGTAATTCTTTCAGGAGGCTGCTGTCCAGCAGTCTCATAGGCCAGGCGAATGATACTTCTCAGCCAAAAAGAAAGAGGTAGCCGTAGCTTTCTGACCCCTATGCTTTCCAAAATAAACAAAGAATAACGAAGATGATTGACGGAAATCCTTAGTTGCCTGTAAATAGAACTTTAAGGCATGGACCATGTCCAAGTTATGTAACTGACGCTCCTTCTTAGAAGAAGGATTAGAACACAATGAAGGAACAACAATTTCCTGATTAATATTCTTATTAGAAACAACCTTAGGAAGAAAACCAGGTTTGGTACGTAAAACCACCTTATCAGAATGAAATATGAGATAAGGCGAATCACACTAACGCTGAAAGCTCAGAAACTCTTCGAGCAGAAGAAATAGCAACCAAAAACAGAACTTTCCAAGATAACAATTTAGTATCTATGGAATGCATAGGTTCAAACGGAAACCCTTGAAGAACTCTAAGAACTAAATTATTAACTCCAGGGAGGAGTAATTGGTCTAAATACATGCTTAATTCTAGTTAGAGCCCGACAAGAAGATTGAACATCTGGCACATCTGCCAAACGTTTGTGAAACAAAATTGACAAAGCAGAAATTTGTCCATTTAAAGAACTTGCTGATAACCCTTTCTCCAATCCTTCTTGGAGAAAAGATAGAATCCTGGGAATCCTAACTTTACTCCATGAGTAACTCTTGGATTCACACCAATAAAGATATTTACGCCATATCTTATGATAGATTTTTCTAGTGACAGGCTTTCTAGCCTGTATCAAAGTATTGATGACCGAATCAAAGAATCCTCGCTTAGATAAAAGTGTTCAATCTCCATGCAGTCAGCTCCAGAGAAATTAGATTTGGATGTTGGAAAGGACCTTGAATTAGAAGGTTCTGTCTCAAAGGAAGTTTCCACGGTGGTACAGAGGACATGTCCACTAGATCTGCATACCAAGTCCTGCGTGACCACGCAGGCGCTATCAGGATTACTGAAGCTCTCTCCTGTATGATTTGAGCAATTACGTGTGGAAGGAGAGGAAACGGTGGAAACACATAAGCTAGGCTGAACGACCAAGGCACTGCCAAGGCATCTATCAGTTCGGCCTGAGGATCCCTCTACCTGGTTCCGTATCTTGGAAGTTTGGCATTCTGTCGAGATGCCATCAGATCCAATTCCGGTCTGCCCCATCGGAGAATCAGTGAGGCAAACACCTCCGGGTGGAGTTCCCACTCTCCCGGATAAAAGGTCTGTCGACTTAGAAAATCCGCTTCCCAGTTCTCTACTCCTGGGATGTAAATTGCCGACAGATAACAAGAGTGAGCCTCCGCCCAACGAATTGTCTTGGATACTTCTATCATCGCTAAGGAACTCCTTGTTCCCCCCTGATGATTGATATATGCCACAGTCGTGATGTTGTCCGACTGGAATCTGATGAATTTGTTCAAAGCCAACTAAGGCCACACCTGAAGTGCATTGAATATTGCTCTCATTTCCAGAATATTGATTGGAAATAGAGACTCCACCCGAGTCCAAACACCCTGAGCCTTCAGGGAATACAAGACTGCACCCCAGCCCAGAAGGCTGGCGTCCGTCGTCACTATCACCCATGAGGGTCTGCGGAAACAAGTCCCCTGGGACAGATGATCCGGTGACAACCACCAAAGAAGAGAGTCTCTGGTCTCCTGATCTAGATTTATACGAGGAGATAAATCTGCATAATCCCCATTCCACTGATCGAGCATGCACAGCTGCAATGGTCGGAGATGAAAGCGAGCAAACGGAATATCCATTGCCGCTACAATTAATCCAATTACCTCCATACACTGAGCCACTGATAGTCGAGGAATGGACTGAAGTGCTCGGCAAGTATTTAGAATCTTTGATTTCCTGACCTCCGTCAGGAATATTTTCATGTCTACCGAGTCTATCAGAGTTCCCAAGAACGGAACCCTTGTCTGTGGAACTAGTGAACTCTTTTCTATGTTCACCTTCCAACCATGAGTTCTCAGGAAAGACAACACTGTGTCCGTGTGAGATTTTGTCAGTTGATACGTTGACGCCTGGATCAGAATATTGTCCAGATAAGGCGCCACTGCTATGCCTCACGGTCTGAGAACCGCCAGAAGTGACCCTAGAACCTTTGTGAAGATTCTGGGTGCTGTGGCCAACCCGAAGGGAAAAGCCACAAACTGATAATGTTTGTTCAGGAAGGCAAACCTTAGAAACTGATGATGATCCTTGTGAATAGGAAATCCACGGTAGTCATATATTGACCCTCCTGGATCATTGGTAAGATTGTTTGTATAGTCTCCATCTTGAACGATGGGACTGAGAAACTTGTTTAGACACTTGAGGTCTAAAATGGGACTGAAAGTTCCCTCTTTTTTGGGAACCACGAAAAGATTTGAGTAAACGGGACAAATTACTCCCATGGTAAAGAGGTCTTTTACACAGCATAAGAACGCCTCCCTTTTTATTTGGTCTACAGATAATCTTGAAAGATGAAATCTCCCTCTTGGGAGAAAGTCCTTGAATTCCAGTTGATACCCGTGGATCATGATTTCCAGCACCCAGGGGTCCTGAACATCTCTTGCCCAAGCCTGAGCAAAGAAAGAAAGTCTGCCCCCTACTAGATCCGGTCCCGGATCGGGGGCCGCCCCTTCATGCTGTCTTTGTAGCAGCAGCGGGCTTCTTGAATTGTTTACCTTTATTCCAAGTCTGGTTGGGTCTCCAGACTGACTTAGATTGGGCAAAATTCCCTTCCTGCTTTGTGGAGGAAGAGGAAGCCGAGGGTCCTCCTTTATAATTCCAAAAGGAGCGAAAATTATTTAGTTTACCCCTCATCTTAACAGACTTATCCTGAGGTAGGGCATGGCCTTTGCCTCCAGTAATGTCAGAAATGATTTCCATCAATTCAGGCCCGAAAAGGGTCTTACTTTTAAAGGGAATAGCTAAAAGCTTAGTTTTTGATGACACATCAGCAGACCAAGATTTGAGCCATAATACTGTACGCGCTAGAATAGCAAATCCTGCATTTTTCGCTGCTAATTTAGCAATTTGAAAGGCAGAATCAGTAATGAAAGAATTAGATAGCTTAAGAGCCTTAATTCTATCCAAAATGTCATCTAACTGAGTCTCAACCTTTAGAGACTCTTCCAGAGCCTCAAACCAAAAAGCTGCTGCAGTAGTTACTGGAACAATGCAGGCCGTAGGTTGTAAAAGAAAACCCTGATTAATAAATAATTTTTTTAGAAGACCCTCTAACTTTTTATCCATAGGGTCTTTGAAAGCACAACTGTCCTCGATGGGTATAGTTGTACACTTAGCCAGGGTAGATAAAGCTCCCTCTACCTTAGGGACCGTTTGCCATGAGTCCCGAATGGTGTCTGATATGGGAAACATTTTCTTAAAATTAGGAGGGGGAGAAAACGGTATACCTGGTCTATCCCATTCCTTTTTTATAATTTCCGAAATCTTTAGGAACCGGAAAAACATCAGTGTAAGTAGGCACCTCTAGATATTTGTCAATTTTACACAATTTCTCTGGTGGTATCACAATAGGGTCACAATCATCCAGAGTCGCTAAAACCTCCCGAAGTAACAGGCCGAGGTGTTCAAGCTTAAATTTAAAGGACATAACGTCCGAATCTGTAACACATTCCCTGAGTCTGAAAGCTCTCCCTCAGACAGCAATTCCCTGACCCCCAACTCAGAACACTGTGAGGGTACATCGGAAATAGCCAATAAAGCATCAGAGGATTCAGTATTCACATTAATACCTGACCTACTGTGTTTACCCTGTAACACTGGTAATTTAGATAATACCTCTGTAAGGGTAGTTGACATAGCTGCAGCCATCTCCTGCAGAGTAAAGGAATTAGACGCACTAGAGGTACTTGGCGTCGCTTGTGTGGGCGTTAAAGGTTGTGACACTTGGGGAGAATTGGATGGCATATCCTGATTCTCTTCAGACTGAGAATCATCCTTAGGCACACTTTCTTGACCTAAAATATGTTCTTTACAATGTAAGGCCCTTTCAGTACAAGAGGTACATCATGTAAGAGGGGGTTCTACAATAGCTTCTAAACACATAGAACAATGAGATTCCTCAATGTCAGACATATTGAACAGACTAGTAATAACCACAGAAGTCGTTAAAACACTTTATTTATTGCTTTAAATTAATTTTTGAAAAACGTGTACTGCGCCTTTAAGACATAAAAAGCGCACAATTTTTCCAAAACTGCTTTAAGAACGTTAATTTGCCTTAAAAATTAACTGAAACCTATTAATGGCTCCAAAAATTATTGCACCCCACTAGTAAGGGGAGAAATTAACCTCTAAAGTTAACTTAAATAATAATGTCAATTTTCACAAAAATACCCCCTGCACCTCGCGACAGCTCTGCTGTGGCGCCTACCTGCCCCCAGGGAACTTCAAAATGACTCTCCAACACTCCGGACCAGAGAATCACTGTACAGGAGCAACCGGAGTTAATGCTTGCTGCTTCTCAGCCAGGAGGAAGTGCGCATCTGAGCGCGCGAAAACAAGCCCCGCCCCTTATGGCCGGAGTAAGCCTAAAACAACCGCATGGTGAAGCGGTTTTGCAAAACGCATGGAACGTAAACCCCCAAACACATCCCAGCAAAGCCATACCGGTTATCTTATGTAATAAAAAAAAAAACGATCAACAGTTTTTGCCTCTCCCAGAGTGTCATAAAATGCCCATTATAAAATGTCAACAGCAAAGTAAAAATTTAGGTCTCCAGTAACACCCCTCTGTATAACAGGTCTACTGCTTACCCCATTCCCTTACAGGGAAAAAATGCCAGCCAGTTCTGATATATCAAGTCTCCTCAGAAATAAAGGGCTGCACATACCTCAATGCTGCTTGTAGCATGAAACCGTTCTCCACACTGAAGATGTCTCATGGTTACCTTCAGAAGTCTTGTGGGAACTAACATGGATCTTAGTTACAGCTGCTAAGATCATCAACCTCAGGGCAGAAATCTTCTTCCATATCTCCCTGAGGAAAATAGTACTCACCGGTACTATTTAAAATAAAAAAACTTCTTGATTGAAGAAACTAAAACTAACACTTCACTTTACCTCTTCCTAGTATAACACAGGCAAAGAGAATGACTGGGGGTGAAGGGGAAGGGAGGAGCTATATATACAGCTCTGCTGTGGTGCTCTTTGCCACTTCCTGTTAGCAGGAAAATAATATCCCACAAGTAAGGATGAAATCCGTGGACTCATCGTATCTTGTAGAAGAAAAAGTTTTCACCAAATAATCCAGGAGTCATCATAGGAATGCTAATGCTCTACAGCAGGGGAGAGAAAGAGAGAGATCCTTTCTGTAAAGAAGTGATTGCACAAAATACTCCTGAACCTATTAACCTTCAACATGAGATCATGACCCCTTGTTCTGGTGTAGCTCTGTGAAAAATATGTTCATGAAGTCCCTTAATATACATTCATGAAGTTCTCTACAATATACATATTTAATAATCACGTCTTTGTAAGTTTTTTTTTTTTCAGACCATGTACCATTTTAGTAGCCCTCCTCAATTCCAGTAAAGGCAGAATGAAAGCAAAATAAATGGAAAGAAAGAAATCACACAAACAAGCAAAGAAAGGAAGAGAGAAAGATGTATGAGCCAAATTTTACATTTTAATAACCATTGCTTTGTCACCAGAGATTTCTGAAGCCTTAAAAGGGACATTATAGACTTACATATAAATTTGAGCTTACCAATTCTGAAATACCATTCACACTTCCTGCAGTGGGTCTCTCATCTATCAGTTTTTAAAAAAAATTGACATATTTAAAGGGATATGAAACAAAAAAAATATTTCATGATTTAGATATAGCTGAACCAAAAATGAGCTGGTTCCTAAGCTTATATTCCTGCCTTTTCAATAAAAATACCAAGAGACCGAAGAAAAATTGATAATAGGAGTAAATTTGAAAGTTGCTTAAAATTGCACGCTCTATCTGAATCATGAAAGAAAAAAAAAATTGTGTTTCATATCCATTTAACGTTTATTAGCAACAGAAAATAGCCACTGGACTCCACCCACCACTTGCATCTCTAGGTGTATATGTGCAATATTCTCCAATCAAGATCGACTTGAGAATAAGTTTTAATACTTGTACATGTTCATCCGCACATACGCAGTTTAAACATTGGTGTGTTGCTTCCTAATACTTCCCCAATTTTGTATATTATAATTCTTGTTCTGGAAGTGGCAAGTTTTTTGTCCCACTCTGCATAGTGTTAACCGGGTGCATAAATATCATGTGTATAATAATGAAACTTTGCCACAGAAATAATTACAGGAGCCTAGCCGACAGAACCGCCACTATATCAACGACAGCCTAGTGATCTTAGGTTTGTCCGTCTACAATAAAAAAAGTCCCCTGCATTTCCGGATTAGACAAATCCGCTGCGCATGCGCAATAGAATACGGCACATCATTTTTGGTTTGCTAATGAAAATTAAAACTTTTACATTTTCATGACCTTCTTACAAGCTGATAGATGATGGACACTGCAGACACTGTGTATGGTATTTTCATTTGTAATTTTATAGGTCTAGACTGTCCCTTTAATTTAGACCACCTTAATATACGATTTGATATAATAATAAAACATTATTTTAAGACCATGCAAGCATGCATTAATATATTTTAAATAGTTATTTAAAAAAAAAATTATACTTAACTGATAAATTTCTTTCTTTATGGACATGGAGTCTGCAACGTCATTCCAATTACTAGTGGGATATTCACTCCTGGCCATCAGGAGGAGTCAAATAGCACCCGCAAAGCTGTTAAGTGTCACTTCCCTTACCCATAACCCCCAGCATTCAGCCGAAGAGAAATGGAAAAAGATGATAACACAAAGGTGTAGAGGTGCCTGAGGTTTGGTAAAAAATTACTGTCTAATCTTATTGGTGGGGACGTAGACTCTCCATGTCCCGAAATAAATAAAATTTATCAGGTAAGCATAAATTTTATTTTATTTCCTTTCCTAAGACTTTGAGAGTCTTCAATATAATTCCAATTACTAGTGGGAACCAATACCCAAGCTAGAGGACACGGAATGAACAGGGAGGGAGAACAAGACATGCAGACCTAAACAGAAGGCACCACTTTTGAAGAACCTTTCTCCCAAAAGAGGCCTCAGCTGAGGCAAAAGTATAAAATTTGGAAAAAATTATGAAGAGAGGACCGTGTTGCAGCCTTGCAAATCTGTTCCAAAGAAGCTTCATTTTTCAAAGCCCAAGAAGAGGAGACAGCCCTAGTGGAATGAGCCATAAATCTCTAAGGAGGATGCTGTCCAGCAGTGTCATAGGCAAAACAACCATAGCCTTCTGACCCTTACGCTTTCCTGAGAAACAAACTAACAGGACAGAAGACCTGGTGAAAATCCTTAGTAGCCTGTAGGTAGAATTTTAGAGCGTGCACAACATCCAAGTTGTGCAACAGACGTTCCTTATGAGAAGGATTAGGAAAGAGAAGGAACAACAATATCCTGATTAATATTTCTATCCGAAACCACCTTAGGGAAAAACCCCAATTTATTACGAAGAACCGCCTTATCTACATGAAAAATAAGGTAAGGCGAATCGCACTGCAAAGCCGAGAGTTTGGAAACTCTCCGAGCAGAAGAAATAGTAACAAGAAAAAAAAACTTCCAAGATAACAGCTTAATATCTACAGAATGCTTTGGCTCAAACGGAGCCAGCTGCAAAACTTTAAAAACTAGGTTAAGGCTCCAAGAAGGAGCAACAGGTTTAAACACAGGCCTGATTCTGACAAATAGAATTAACATCTGGCACATCCACCAGACGTTTGTGTAACAAAATAGATAATGCTGAAATCTGACCTTTCAGAGAACTGACTGACAACCCTTTCTCCAGACCTTCCTGGAGAAAAAGACAAAATTCTAGGAATCTTGACCCTACTCCAAGAGTAGCCCTTAGATTCACACCAATAAAAAGGTATTTACGCCATACCTTATGGTAAATTTTATGAGTAACAGGCTTGCGAGTCTGAAGCATGGTATCAATGACCGATTCAGAAAACCCACGCTTAGCCATAATTAAGCGTTCAATCTTCATGCAGTCAGCTTCAGAGAAACAAGATATGGATGGAGGAAAGGACCCTGAGTTAGAAGGTCCTTCCTCAGAGGTAACCTCCACGGAGGAAGAGATGACAACTTCACTAGGTCTGCATATTCCTGCAAGGCCACGCAGGGGCTATTAGAATTATAGACGCTCTCTCCTGTTTGATACGAGCAATGACTCAAGCGCAAACTGAGGAAACAGGTATGCTAGACCAAAATCCCAAGGAACCGCTAGAGAATCTATCAGAGCGACCTGCGGATCTCTTGACCTTGAACCGTACCTTGGAAATTTGGCGTTTTGCCGAGACACCATCAGATCCAACTCTGGTACCCCCCACTTGAGGGTTAACCTGGAGAAGCTGTGGCATTGCCTGAACAGCATCATCCTGAAAGACACCAGGCTCAGAAGAGAGACATTTATCTTTAAGCTTTAGGGTCTTAGCCAACAAGAGGAGCAAAATTGCATAGGTAAAACAATGTGGGCCTCTAAACATAATAAACATTTATCATTTATCAAATGACCCAAACTCCTGTTCAGTGTCCATAGCTAGGAAATTGGCCCAAATATAAGACACATTAACTGCTTCAAAGTCCAACAACGCTAAGAGTGTATACAAACAAATAACAAAACACACCTCTACACCCCAGAGAGACTGAGGTGACCTACCGTATCACTAGAAATAGAAAGAGGATGAGAGAAAAAAAAAAAAAAAAAAGGAACTGCATCTCGCAGCTGCTGCAGAGGAGAACTCACTGAAGCCGACACTGCTCCGTTCAGCATAAAGACGGAAGAATGACGTGTCACGTGAGCGTCAGGATCAAAAACAGCGCAAAAGTAAAAAGCGTGCAAACAAGTTTCCAGTAAAGCCGTTACAAGCAACAAACAGCCCATAATAAACAATAAAGGTTTTTACAGTGTCCCATAGCATTGCAATACAAAGGCAACAGAGGCAACATCCCACAAATAAGAGAAGAATTAACCCCTAAGACTCTCAACACATATTAAAGTGCCTGCACATTGCCCCAATAAAACCTTGATAATAGGTTTAAACACATCCCAAGTTCAGAAAAATGCAGAGTTAAAACTTGAAAGTGCAAGTCTCCAATACCTAGAAGACAAAAACACTTACCTGCATATCCAGCTGTTGGGCAAGAAGACAGCCTACAAGGTGTAAAGAGACACATACTCCTTACAGAGACCTGTAGAAAAAGAAAGAACAGAGTAGCCAACTCTGTCTTCCTATAACTAGGGCAGCAAATATGTTAGAAAACAGAGCAAGGACAACCTCACCACTTTCTAACGGCTTATAAGCCACCAAAACTCTTACTAAAGAAATTGACGTGGACACAGCTAAACCCCAATCCTTGCTTGCAGGGAAAAGTACCCATAAAAAAGGAATAAATAGCTTCAGACTCCAACTTCACGTCCTCCATTGACAGTGGCAAAGAGAATGACTGGGGGTTATGGGTAAGGGAAGTGATACTTAACAGCTTTGCTGGGGTGCCCTTTGCCTCTTCCTGCTGGCCAGGAGTTAATGTGCCACTAGTAACTGGAATGACGTTGTGGACTCTCCATGTCTTAGGAAAGAAATAAACAATAGAGAAAAGAGAAATAGTAAACTCCCAGACGAAAGCAGGATTTTGAAAATCTTAGCACCTCTCTGTATGTTGCATCAGTGCAGACATCAGATTGTAGTAGTTTTCAAAAGCTGCATTCACTTAGAGCTGACAACTCTAAAGCTCATCACATTTCTCTTATCTATACTATAATCACGTTTGTAATGTATCCGTTGGTGTCGCCAGTTGCACACGTATCCTCAAAGGAATGTTCGCTGTATCCAGGTGGATTCTGAAAATGGCAGGGTGGTGAAAGAATCCACCACCCTACCATTTTCAGAATCCACCGGGATGCAGTGAAGGCAAACTGAGCATTACAAAAAAAAATGCCCCCAATAAGTATTAAAAAAAAAAAAACCTAACCACTAATTTAATGACTAAGCCACCTGACGTATCACCCCCTAAATGAACCCCTTAATTACAATAAAAAAATTACTACATTACAATAGAAAATAAAAATAAATTACATTACATTAATCTAATTACAGAAAATAGAAAAAAGGCCAACATTGCAAAAAATAATAAACCACACTATCCAAAAAAAACACAAAAAACTAATCTAATGCTAAACTACCAATAGCCGTTAAAGGGGCTTTTTGTAGGGCATTACCCTAAAGAAATTTGCTATTTTACATTACAAATAAACCAAGTCCCCTTAACAGTAAAACCCCCACCCACCAAACCTTCCCAAATTAAAAAAAGTACATTTATGCTTACCTGATAAATTAATTTCTTGTACGATACGACGAGTCCACGGATTTCATCCTTACTTGTGGGATATTAACCTCCTGCTAACAGGAAGTGGCAAAGAGCACCACAGCAGAGCTGTATATATAGCTCCTCCCTTCCCTCCACCCCCAGTCATTCGACCGAAGGTTTAGGAAGAGAAAGGAAAAGCTAAAAGGTGCAGAGGTGACTGAAGTTACAAAAAATATAATTTAAATCTGTCTGAAAAATGACAGGGAGGGCCGTGGACTCATCGTATCGTAGAAGAAATTAATTTATCAGGTAAGTATAAATTTACTTTTCTTCTACAAGATACGACGAGTCCACGGATTTCATCCTTACTTGTGGATACAATACCCACGGATGAAATGGGAGGGACAAGACAGAGACCGAAACGGAAGGCACCACTGCTTGAAGAACTTTTCTCCCAAAAACAGCCTCAGAAGAAGCAAAAGTATCAAATTTGTAAAATTTGGAAAAAGTATGAAGAGACGACCAAGTTGCAGCTTTGCAAATCTGTTCAACAGAAGCATTGTTTTTAAAAGCCCATGTGGAAGCCACAGCTCTAGTGGAATGAGCCGTAATTCTTTCAGGAGGCTGCTGTCCAGCAGTCTCATATGCCAGGCGGATGATACTCCTCAGCCAAAAAGAAAGAGGTAGCCGTAGCTTTCTGACCCCTACGCTTTCCAGAATAAACAATGAATAATGAAGATGATTGACGAAAATCCTTAGTCGCCTGCAAGTAAAACTTCAAGGCACGGACCACGTCCAGGTTATGTAACAGACGCTCCTTCTTAGAAGAAGGATTAGGACATAAGGAAGGAACAACAATTTCCTGATTAATATTCTTATTTGAAACAACCTTAGGAAGGAATCCAGGTTTGGTACGCAAAACCACCTTAGAATGAAAGAGAAGATAAGACGAATCACACTAATGCTGAAAGCTCAGAAACTCTACGAGCAGAAGAAATAGCAACCAAAAACAAAACTTTCCAAGATAACGGTTTAATATCTATGGAATGCATGGGTTCAAACGGAACCCCTTGAAGAACTCTAAGAACTAAATTCAAACTCCAAGGTGGAGTAATTGGTCTAAATACAGGCTTAATTCTGGTTAGAGCCTGACAAAAAGACTGAACATCTGCCAGACGTTTGTGTAGCAAAATTGACAAAGCAGAAATCTGTCCCTTTAAGGCACTCGCTGATAATCCTTTCTCCAATCCTCCTTGGAGAAAAGACAAAATCCTGGGAATCCTAACTTTACTCCATGAGTAGCCCTTGGATTCACACCAACAAAGATATTTATGCCATATCTTATGATAGATCTTTCTAGTGACAGGCTTACGTGCCTGTATCAAAGTATTGATGACCGAATCGGAGAATCCTCGCTTAGACAAAATCAAGCGTTCAATCTCCAAGCAGTCATCTTCAGAAAATTTAGAATTGGATGTTGGAAAGGTCCTTGAATGAGAAGGTCCTGTCCCAATGGAAGCTTCCATGGTGGCAGAGAGGACATGTCCACTAGATCCGCATTCCAAGTCCTGCGTGGCCACGCAGGCGCGATTACAATTACTGAAGCTCTCTTCTGTTTGATCCAAGCAATCACGCGTGGAAGGAGAGGAAACGGTGGAAACACATAAGCTAGGCTGAACGACCAAGGCACTGCCAAAGCATCTATCAGTTTGGCCTGAGGATCCCTTGACCTTGATCCGTATCTTGGAAGCTTGGCATTTTGTCGAGATGCCATCAGATCCAATTCTGGTCTGCCCCAACGGAGAATCAGTGAAGCAAACACCTCCGGGTGGAGTTTCCACTCCCCCGGATGAAAAGTCTGTCGACTTAGAAAATCCGCTTCCCAGTTTTCTACTCCTGGGATGTAGATTGCCGACAGATAACAAGAGTGGGCCTCCGCCCATCGAATTATCTTGGATACTTCTATAAACGCCAAGGAACTCCTCTTTCCCCCGTGATGATTGATATAAGCCACAGTCGTGATATTGTCTGACTGGAATCTGATGAATTTGGCCGAAGCCAACTGAGGCCACGCCTGAAGCGCATTGAAGATTGCTCTCAATTCCAGAATATTGATTGGAAGTAGAGACTCCACCTGAGTCCATACACCCTGAGCCTTCAGGGAGTTCCAGACTGCACCCCAGCCCAGTAGGCTGGCGTCCGTTGTCACTATCACCCATGAGGGTCTGCGGAAACACGTCCCCTGGCACAGATGATCCGGCGACAACCATCAAAGAAGAGAGTCTCTGGTCTCTTGATCCAGATTGATCTGAGGAGATAAATTTGCATAGTCCCCATTCCACTGTCCGAGCATGCACAGCTGCAGTGGTCTGAGATAAAAATGAGCAAATGGAATGATGTCCATTGCCGCTACCATTAATCCAATTACCTCCATACACTGAGCCACTGATGGCCGGGGATTGGACTGAAGGACTCGGCAAGTATTTAGAATTTTTGATTTTCTGATCTCTGTCAGAAATATCTTCATGTCTATAGAGTCTATCAGAGTTCCCAAGAAGGGAACCCTTGTCCGTGGATGTAGTGAACTCTTTTCTAGGTTCACCTTCCATCCGTGAGTTCTCAGAAAGGACAACACTGTGTCTGTATGAGATTTCGTTAGATGATAAGTTGACGCCTGAATCAAAATATCGTCCAGATAAGGCGCCACTGCGATGCCCCGCGGTCTGAGAACCGCCAGAAGGGACCCTAGAACCTTTGTAAAGATCCTGGGTGCTGTGGCCAACCCGAAGGGAAGAGCCACAAACTGAAAATGTTTGTCCAGGAAGGCAAACCTTAGGAACTGATGACGATCCTTGTGGATAGGAATATGAAGGTATGCAACCTTCAAGTCCACGGTAATCATATATTGACCCTCCTGGATCATTGGTAAAATTGTTCGGATGGTCTCCATCTTGAAGGATGGAACTCTGAGAAACTTGTTTAGACTCTTGAGGTCTAAAATAGGTCTGAACGGTCCCTCTTTTTTGGGAACTACGAAAAGATTTGAGTAAAATCCCTGTTCTAATCTTGGAACGGGACGAATTACTCCCATAGTACTCTGGGAATTCTGATAGACTCTCTTACACCATGTAAGAACGCCTCTCTTTATCTGGTTTACAGACAATTGAGAAAGAAGAAATCTCCCCCTTGGGAGAAAATTTTTGAATTCCAGTTGATACCCGTTGGTCACGATTTCCAGTGCCCAGGGGTCCTGAACATCTCTTACCCAAGCCTGGGTAAAGAAGGAAAGTCTGCCCCCTACAAGATCCGGACCCAGATCGGGGGCCGCCCCTTCATGCTGTCTTTGTAGCAGCAGCGGGCTTCTTGGGTTGTTTACCTTTATTCCAAGCCTGGTTTGGACTCCAGAAGGACATGGATTGAGCAAAATTCCCTTCCTGCTTTGTGGAGGAAGAGGAAGCAGAGGGTACTCCTTTAAAATGTCAAAACAGACATCCTGAGGTAGGGCGTGACCTTTACCTCCAGTAATGTCAGAAATCATTTCCTTCAACTCAGGCCCGAATAGGGTCTTACCCTTGAAAGGAATAGCTAAGAGCTTAGATTTGGAAGACACATCAGCAGACAATGATTTTAACCATAACGCTCTATGCGCTAAAATGGCAAATCCTGCATTTTTCGCCGCCAATTTAGCAATTTGAAAGGCGGCATCTGTAATAAAAAAATTTAGCTAGCTTGAGAGCCCTAATTCTATCTAAAATGTCCTCTAAAGGGCTCTCAACCTTCAGAGACTCTTCTAGAGCATCAAACCAAAAGACTGCTGCAGTAGTAACTGGAACAATGCAAGCTGTTGGTTGTAAAAGGAAACCCTGATGAATAAATAATTTCTTTAGCAGACCCTCTAACTTCTTATTCATAGGGTCTTTGAAAGCACAACTGTCTTCAATAGGTATAGTTGTACGCTTAGCCAGGGTAGAAATAGCTCCCTCCACCTTAGGGACTGACTGCCAAGAATCCGAATGGTGTCTGATATGGGATACAATTTCTTGAAATTAGGAGGAGGAGAGAACGGTATACCCGGTCTGTCCCATTCCTTTTTTATAATTTCCGAAATTCTTTAGGAACCGGAAAAACATCAGTTTAAGTAGGTACCTCTAGATATTTGTCCATCTTACACAATTTCTCTGGAGGAATTACAATAGGGTCACAATCATCCAGAGTCGTTAAAACCTCCCAAAGTAACAGGCAGAGGTGTTCAAGCTTAAATTTAAAGGACATGACGTCCGAATCTGTCTGAGGTAACATACTTCCTGGGTCTGAAAGTTCTCCCTCAGACCCCTGTGAGGGTACATCGGAAATAGCCAATAAAGCATCAGAGGATTCAGTATTCACATTAATACCTGACCTACTGCGATTACCCTGTAACATTGGTAACTTAGATAACACTTCTGTAAGGGTAGTTGACATAACTGCAGCCATATCCTGCAGAGTAAAAGAATTAGACGCACTAGTGGTACTAAGCGTCGCTTGTGTGGGCGTTAAAGGTTGTGACACTTGGGGAGAATTATATGGCATATCTTGATTCTCTTCAGATTGAGAATCATCCTTAGGCACACTTTATTTATTTAAAATATGCTATTTACATTGTAAGGCCCTCTCAGTACAAGAGGTACACAAAGTAAGAGGGGGTTCCACAATGGCTTCTAAACACATAGAACAATTAGTTTCCTCAATGTCAGACATGTTGAACAGACTAGCAATAACCACAATAGTCGTAAAGCACCTTATTTATTGATTTAAACAACTTTTAAAAAAATGTGTACTGCGCATTTAAGAAATAAAAAGCACACAATTTTTTCACAAACTGCCTAAAACTTTAAAAAACGCTACACAATTAAATATAAAGATTCAATTGGCCCAAAAATTATTGCACCCTATAAGTAAAAGGTGAAATTACCCTCAAAGAGACATTTTAACCAAAAAAATATATCTTAACAGAAAAAAATGACCCCTGCACCTCGCCACAGCTCTGCTGTGGCGCCTACCTGCCCCCAGGGTACTGCAAAATGACTCAACAACGATAAACACAAGTTTAGGCCCCACCGGAGCTAATGCCTGCTGCCGTTTCAGTCAGAGTAAACTGCGCGTCATGGACGTCGTCCTAACAGTCTGAATAACCGCATGGGAAGCGGTTTGAAAATAAGCCATGTGGTCCCCTTATAATTCTTTAATAAAGCTTGCAGCCCTACTGACTTTTGTTGTTAATAAAGTATAAAATGTCAAGCTGCCTCTCCCAGTGTCAAGCCCCATACAGTGTTAAAGTCATATGTCAAAGCAAAATGAATAAACATAGGATTTTCAGTAACACCCTCAGTGTACAGGTCTACTGCTTACCCCTTCCCTTGCAGGGATAAAATGTCAGCAAGCTCTGATATACCAAGTCTCCTCAGAATAAAAGACTGAACATACTTCAATGCTGTTTGTAGCATGACACCGTTCTCCACACTGAAGATTTCTCTTGCACTACCTGATCTTAGTTAAATCTGCTAAGATCATCAACCTCAGGGCAGAAATCTTCTTCCATATCACCCTGAGGAAAATAGTACACACCGGTACCATTTAAAATAAAAAACTTCTTGATTGAAGAATCTAAAAATAACACCTCACTTTACCTCTTCCTATTACTAACACAGGCAAATAGAATGACTGGGGGTGGAGAGAAGAGAGGAGATATATATATATATATATATATATATATATAGCTCTGCTGTGGTGCTCTTTGCCACTTCCTGTTAGCAGGAGGTTAATATTCCACAAGTAAGGATGAAATCCGTGGACTCGTCGTATCTTGTAGAAGATACACTAACCCTAATAAATCTAAACTACCCATTGCCCCTAAAAGGTGCATTTGTATGGGCATTGCCCCCCCAAAAACCCTAATCTAAAAAAGCAAAACCCCACATTTTTAAAAAAAAAAAATCCTAACACTAATGGCCCAAATAGGTACTCATGGTTTCAGAAGTCTGGGGAAGGTGGTCTTCTTCCAGGCGAGTCCATCATCTTCATCCACAGCAAAGGCAGCGGTCTTCTCAGAAGTGGCGAACCTCTGCGGCAGTCATCGGCGGCGCTTCTCGGCGAAGGCGTGGAGGTTCCTCTTCAGGCGATCGTCTGCCGCACACTGAAGATAGAATTCAAGGTACCTTATTTATTGGGGTACCTTGAATTCCTATTGGCTGAAATTTTCAAAATCAGCCAATAGGATGAGAGCTACTGAAATTCTATTGGCTGATTTAAACAGCCTATAGAATTTCAGTAGCTCTAATCCTATTGGCTGTTTTGAAAAATTCAGCCAATAGGAATGCAAGGTACCCCAAATTGATTGCGGTACCTTGCATTCAATATTTAGTATACCACGGACATCGGATGAAGAGGAGCCTCCATGCCGCGAGGACCACCGCCAAGGATCGCCACATCTGGGAAGACTGTTCCGGACCTCCGCTCAGCGCCGCCTTCGCTGTGGATGAAGATCATAGACCCGTCTGGAAGAAGACCTTCTCCACCGGACTTCTGAAACCGTGAGTTCCTATTTGGGGCTTTAGTGTTATTTTTTTTTTTTTTTTTTTAAACTTTTTTTTTTTGGGGGGGGGGGGGGGTTGTTTTTTTAGATTAGGTTTTTTTTGGGGCAAATTGCAAAAAAGAGCTGAATGCCCATACAAATGCCCCTTTAGGGGAAATGGGTAGTTTAGGTTTATTAGTGTTAGTTTATTTAAATTTTGGGGGGTTTTACTGCAACATTTGTGTGTGGTTTATTAATATTAAGAACAATCAAATCAGAATTAGAAATGTCCATGCCTTAGAAAAATGTAAAATGCATTTTTTTCTTTGCAGCGTCAAATCAGGGTACGGTAGAATTGAATAACTGGCAAATACAATAGCACTTACTTTGGATTGACCTTGAAATTTGCCACAAAGTATTCTACTACTCATTTCAAATTCATTTTTGCCTCCCCTTATATCATGTAACTGCCATCAGCCAATCACAATATACATATTTTTGATAATGGAAATTTATTGAAAAGTTTTTTTTTTATCTGAATCATGAAACTTTAATTCTGACTTTATTGTTGCTCTAACACAACAATTCCAACTGTGAGCCAGCATGTATCTCCTGCTACATACACAGTGTCAGATAGTGAAAGTGTCTCATAATCTACATGTCATTTATCATTTAATTAACAGTGATGCAAACTGTACTTACATAGGAAGATGCTTTTGGAGCCCCGCCCTTGTCTGCTGCTCCACCTCTCACTGTGGCCAGAGTGCTCCGGTCACTATCGGGTTTAATTGCTCCTCCAGCTTGTTGCTCCACTTCATTGGGCAGTTTGATGTCTCCCACACCAAGGACATCATTTTTGTATTTCTTCACAAACTGCTCCATCTGTTTCACCTCATTTGGAGACAGTTCGTGGCATTTGGAAGGATCTTGATCATGAGCTGGCAGCTGCTTGGCCAACTGCTTCTTTCTGTACTGAGCTCCATCTGAACCAGTCACAGGCTGCTTGTCTTTTGGAATCAGCTCCATGTAACGCCTAGCCTAAATGCAACAGGGATTAGCACAATCAGCAATGGAATGTCATTTCTATGAGAAAATGGCCTAAAAAAACTCAAAGAAGAATTGTTGAAAAACATGAGGGAGTACACATTTAACCCTTTGTCTACCAGTGGGCCACAGTGCCGCAGGAAAGAAAAAAAAAAATCAGCAACCTTTTATATGGAAACATTAAAGGGCCATGATACCCAAATGTTGAAACACAAGAAAGTGACGCAGCATAGTTGTAAAAAGCTGACTAGAAAATATCACCTGAACATCTCTATGTAAAAAAGAAAGACATTGTACCTTAAAATGTCCTAAGTATTCACACCCCACTGTAAAAGGACTTTAAGCAGCAAATCAGTATGTCTGTCCCAGGACCTGCAAGGGAGCTTGCCTCATGCACACTCATGTTATCTCCCTATTCAGTTAAAAGATGTTTACTATGAAATCTCATGAGATCACAGTAAAACAGTTCATGACCTCAGCTCTGCTGATACCAATTGGCTGCTGTTCATTTCTTCCTTTTTTTTAACCTGCAGCTGGGCAGTAACTGAAGTATAACTGTTTACACAGCACTTACACTGGTGAGCTAAGGAAGTTGTGAGGTAAAATATCTTCCTTTTTTACATAGAGATTTTCAGGTAATATTTTCCTGTCAGCTTTTTACAGTTATGCTGCATTACTTTCAAGTGATTTAGCATATGATTATTATATCCCTTTAAAGGATCATTAAATACTGTAGAATTGCATAATTTATAAGTCCATAATAAAAAGACAATGCAATAGCACATACTTTAGATTTTTTTTTCTGAAAAATGTATATTTTCCTCCCATTACCAAGCGCCCATGTATCAGGTGACAGCGACCTGCCAGTGCCAATCACAGAGTAGTCTACACTGTAAACATGTGCACATGCTCAGTAAGAGCCGATACCTCAGAAAGTGTGCATATGAATAGACTATGCACAATTTGATAACAGAAGTAAATAAAGTCTCTTAAAACTGAATGCTCTTTCTGGATCATGAAATTTTAAATCTTGACTCAAAGAGACAGTCAACTAAAAAAAAAATATTGTTTAAAGATATAATCCCTTTATTACCCATTCCCCAGTTTTGAAAAGAAAACATTGCTATATTAATACACTTTTTACCTCTGTGATTACATTTTATCTAAGGCTCTTCCGACAGCCCCCTGATCACATGACTTTTTCCTTTATTATCCATTGAGGTGCATTTAAGCCAATTAGTGCAGTGTCTGCCACAACCCACTAGCGTTAGCACAATGTTATCTATATGGCCCACATGAACTAGCGGTCTCCTGTTGTGAAAAGCATGTGATAAGAGGCTGTCTTTAGTGGCTTAGAAACAGGCACAAATTTAGAGGTTTAAAGTGAAGGTAAACTTTGATGAATGAAAGCCCATTTTTTAACCCCTTAATGACCGACGACGTACGCCATACGTCCTAAGAAAAAATACAGTTAACGCCTGAGGACGTATGGCATATGTCGGTCTGGAAAGCAGCTGGAAGCGATCATGAGCGCTTCCAGCTGCTTTCCGGTTATTGCAGTGATGCCTCGATATCGAGGCATCCTGCAATAACCATTTTTACCCCTCCGGTGCAGAGAGCCACTCTGTGGCCCTCTCTGCACCGGACATCGATGGCCGCATTCTTTGGTGGGTGGGAGCCTGAAGTGGGAGGCGGGTGGGCGGCCATCGATGGGTTCTGAGTCTGAGAGGGGGCGGGATCGGGGGCGCGCACGGACAGCGGCGGGCGTGCATGGGGAGGGAGCGGGTGGGAACCGTTACACTACAGAAAAAAAAAAAAAAAAGTATTATAAGTGTGAGAAAGGGGGGAAGGAATGCCTAAAAGAAATAAACTAAGGGATCTGGGAGGGGGTGGGATTTGGTCTTCGGGGGGGGGGGGAGCTACACTACAGAAAAAAAAAAAAAAATACATCAATTATATTGAAAACCCAAGATGGCTCCCAAGAAGGTAGAGGGGGAGGTTAGAGAGGTATTTGGGGGGGGGGGTCAGGGAGGTTGGGGGCTAAGGGGGGAGACGACACAGCAGCATATGTAAATATGCAAAGAAAAAAAAGAAAGGAAAAAAAGGATACCTTTTATTTTAGTACTGGCAGACTTTCTGCCAGTACTTAAGATGGTGGGGACAATTGTGGGGTGGAGGAGGTAAGAGAGCTGTTTGGGAGGGATCAGGGGTCTGATGTGTCAGGTGGGAGGCTGATCTCTACACTAAAGCTAAAAATAACCCTGCAAGCTCCCAACAAGCTACCCAATTAACCCCTTCACTGCTAGCCATAATAGACCTGTGATGTGCAGCGAAATTTAGCGGCCTTCTAAATACCAAAAAGCAACAACAAAACCATATATGTCTGCTATTTCTGAACAAAGGGGATCCCAGAGCAGCATTTACAACCATTTGTGTCATAATTGCACAAGCTGTTTGTAAATAATTTCAGTGAGAAGCCTAAAGTTTGTGAAAAAGTTGACTATTTTTTTTTTATTTGATCGCATTTGGCGGTGAAATGGTGGCATGAAATATACCAAAATGGGCCTAGATCAATACTTTGGGTTGTGTACTACACTAAAGCTAAAATTACCTCAAAAATATCCCTACTTAACCCCTTCACTGCTGGGCATAATACACGTGTGGTGCGCAGTAGCATTTAGCGGCCTTCTAATTACCAAAAAGCAACAACAAAACCATATATGTCTGCTATTTCTGAACAAAGGGGATCCCAGAGCAGCATTTACAACCATTTGTGTCATAATTGCACAAGCTGTTTGTAAATAATTTCAGTGAGAAGCCTAAAGTTTGTGAAAAAGTTGACTATTTTTTTTTTATTTGATCGCATTTGGCGGTGAAATGGTGGCATGAAATATACCAAAATGGGCCTAGATCAATACTTTGGGTTGTGTACTACACTAAAGCTAAAATTACCTCAAAAATATCCCTACTTAACCCCTTCACTGCTGGGCATAATACACGTGTGGTGCGCAGTAGCATTTAGCGGCCTTCTAATTACCAAAAAGCAACGCCAAAGCCATATATGACTGCTATTTCTGAACAAAGGGGATCCTAGAGAAAAATTTACAACCATTTATGCCATAATTGCACAAGCTATTTGTAAATAATTTCAGTGAGAAACCTAAAGTTTGTGAAAAAATCTGTGAAAAAGTGAACGATTTTTTTTTTTATTTGATCGCATTTGGAGGTGAAATGGTGGCATGAAATATACTAAAATTGGCCTAGATCAATACTTTGGGATGTCTTCTAAAAAAATATATATACGTGTCAAGAGATATTCAGAGATTCCTGAAAGATAGTGTTTTAATGTAACTAGCGCTAATTTTGAAAAAAACTGGTTTGGAAATAGCAAAGTGCTACTTGTATTTATTGCCCTATAACTTGCAAAAAAAGAAAAGAACATGTTAACATAGGGTATTTCTAAACTCAGGACAAAAAAATTAGAAACTATTTAGCATGGGTGTTTTTGGTGGTTGTAGATGTGTAACAGATTTTGTGGGTCAAAGTTAGAAAAAGTGTGGTTTTTTTTTAATTTTTCCTCATATTTTATAATTAGTTATAGTAAATTATAAGATATGATGAAAATAATTGTATCTTTACAAAGTCCATTTAATGGCGAGAAAAACGGTATATAGTATGTGTGGATACAGTAAATGCGTAAGAGGAAAATTACAGCTAAACACAAACACCGCAAAGATGTAAAAATAGCCTTGGTCCCAAACTGACATAAAATGGAAAAGTGCTGTGGTCATTAAGGGGTTAAACTGAATAGGGAAATAAGATGAGTGTGCACAAAAGCTCACTCCCTTAGCTGTCCTGGGACAGACATACTGATTTGCTGCTTAGAAGTCCTTTACAATGGGATGTGGCTACTGAGGAACTTTTGAGGTAAAATATCTTTCTTTTTTACATAGAGATGTTCAGGTGATATTTTCTAGTCAGCTTTTTACAGTTATGCTGCATCACTTTCAAGTGTTTCAACATTTTGGTATCATGGCCCTTTAATATAACAATGTTGGTTGTGCAAAGCTGGGGAATAGGTATTCAAAAGGTATATCTTTTTAAACAATAACAATTTTTGTGTTGACTGTCCTTTTAAGTGTAGATGGATATGGAGATATATCAAACAGCGCCACAGTAAACACCCATGCAAGCTGTAACTCAGAATGGCGAAATCTCCCAACCAGATTTCGATGAGAAAATAAGATAAAATGCCAAAAGTCAGTGCTACAATATCCCTGTTGGGGGATAAGTTGCTTAAGATGGTGTCCATGATCAGTTAATAAATAAATAAATGAATGAATAAATGAGATGAAAAGTGGGTTATATAATATTCAATCAAATAAAATTCATATGTAAAATATTTAATGAGTCTACAAAGAATGAATATATAAAAGCACGTGATATATAAAAACAAATGGATATATAAAAACAATGGAAATTAGTAAATCAAACAATTGAATGAGTGCTAAGGAGATTGATCTATATGTTGTCATATTTACCTCTTCATATTGGACATAACACTCTTCATATTGGACACAACACTGGACTACTGCATCAGTATTAACATTCATTGGATCCATTGTGTTATATCATTATCACAGTTTATTTATTTTTTACTTTTTATGGTACATCAATATCATAGTTGATCTATCTCATCAAGTCTAGGACTACTAGGCAGATTTAGGATTATAGGCTCTAACAATTAGGAATATAGGCTAGGCAGATGCAACATATAGATAAATCTCCTTAGCACTCATTCAATTGTTTGATTTACTCATTTCCATTGTTTTTATATATCCATTTGTTTTTATATATCACATGCTTTTAAATATTCATTCTTTGTAGACTCATTAAATATTTTACATATGATTTTTATTTGATTGAATATTATATAACCCACTTTTCATCTCATTTAATCATTCGTTTATTTATTAACTGATCGTGGACACCATCTTAAGCAACTTATCCCCCAACAGGGATATTGTAGCGCTGACTTTTGGCATTTTATCTTATGTCCTTTTAAGTGTCCCTTTAAGTTATCAGAATTTCAAATTGTAAATAAATGCTAAAAAAAAAAAAAAAAAAAAAAAAAAGTGAGAAACAGGTCTATTCATTATGCTTTGTAGTCTGATGGCTAAGTATCTTTTCACCTACATTGTGTAGCAATAAAACTGTCAGTAACTAACCAAAGTCTCGGAGACAATAAAAAGTATTTTAAAGGATGGAATAATTTTGAGGTCTTACCAGCGTCTGATTTTGAACTGGAGGTGCCCATTCATAGCTCACTGTATTGATGGATACATCTTTCTTGGCAGCAATAGGGCTTGTAAGAATCATTACATTTCGTTTATAAGTGGGAATTCCATCCGTTTTCAGCTTTGCTATTAACGCAGTATATTTTGTATCCTCAAACAGTTTCCCTACTTTACGATCATCTTCGTTATTAGAAGCAACATCATGCTCCTCCTCGCCACATTTGCAATTTCTGCATATTTTTCTGGATATTGATAAAATAGAAATGATTACAACAAACTAATGTACCAACATTACAAATATTGGTCATATATTTTAGCAGTTAATGCTGAAAACCAACACACTCAGACTATGACCAATGCCAGTAAACTAATGGTACATACTGAGAATGTGCAGTTCAAACTAGTAAACTTGATGTGCCGACATTACAAATGTTGATCCTTTCACACATAAAAATTTTCATTTTTTTTTTCTTTCTTTCTTAAAATTAAATAAAGTATTCCTTGTGAAAAATCACTTAAACATCCTGATTAAAATCGTGTTTGTTTTAAAGCATAAACAACAACAGAAATCTATGCTAAACTGAGAAACAAATTTGGAATTTTACCTTGAAATGGAAGGCATTAGAAAATGTTTAATTTGGTTCAGATCTTATATAACAGTCAATATGGTAATGCTGATCACCTGATACAACAATATGCGTATGAAAATCAAACAATTAGTTTTTCCAGCTGCCATACACATACACTCACTATCTATCTATGTGAAAAATAGAGGGCACTCACAGGTCTTTTTATAGTTCATTCTTTATTCAATAAAAAATAACATACTTCAGGTCGATGTTTCGGCTCCACAATTGAGCCTTTTTCAAGACAATCTTAATTTGCGCGTGTGGCTTGTTTACATCCAGCATTTGGATAATGGTGATGTGAACAAGCCACACACACACAAACTAACATTGTCATGAAAAAGGCTCAATTGTGGAGCCGAAACGGTGACCTAAAATATGTTATTTTTTATTGAATAAATAAAGAATCAACTATAAAAAGATCTGTGAGTGCCCTCTATTTTTCATATGGATGCGTATAAAAAGAGTGATTGAGAGTCTTTCTAACATTAAAACCTCTTTAGGGCTGGGGACGATCTGGCTCAATAATATAGTTGGTCATGTAAAGTTAACTTTTTCCTTTAATTGCACAAATGTTATTAAGTGTTTTTTATGTAGTTATGTTATAATCTTAATGCTTGTGCCACAGTTAAAACAAGCCTAATGGGCTATCAGATTGTATAATATTTATTTTTTATTTTTTTGTAAATCAGTCAGCCCTGTTATTCTGCAGCCCAAGTCATCAATAGTACAGATTTTATTGCTTATGCAATTACATCACTTGGGGTATATGTGCTCAGACCACTATAAGGCCTTCCCTCGTGGCTCGCGGCCGAAGCTGCGGGAGGAGAGGAAAAAAAAACTTCTTGGTACTTGAACATACATTAGCCCCTAGTTATTAAGCTTAATAGTGAACACCCTTAATGTCTCCTAATCAGCTCTGTACACTCAAGTTACGCTAAGCTTTGCAGATCCCCTACAAGATGTCTCATGAGATACACTTCCCTCAAATAACCTTCTCTATTGTACAATCGTATTTCCTCATATTTTTTATTTATATTTTAGCACTTAAAACAAATATTGCCCCTTCCCCATGAATGAAGCAGGAGACCATTTGCATTTGAATTAATTTTACAATAGGCTGCCCAGTTTTGGTCTTCATTTTACAAATGTAACACTATCTGGTTTAAGAAGTTAAGTTCATGTTGTTGTTTTAGTATAATACCCCTATTTCCACTGCTTTCTCTTCTTTATGTAAACGAGGGCACATGAGTTGCCCAAATCACTTTAACAGGGGACAAAAAGAGGACTGTAGTCAAAGAAATGTATATTTTCTTACTTTATTTTGTTTATGTGCAATGATTGTACTATTGATGAAAATATTTTTTCTTATGTCACTAATATGTTTTTTATATACTACTCCTCAAAAAAAAAAAAAAAAAAGAGTGATTGAGGAGTCACCCAGGCGTTACAGAAAGAAGAAAGGTTGGAGGAGTGCAGAAGATATATAGAACATATGTACACACATATATATATATATATATATATATAATATATTTTTTATTTATATAATGCAGTGTTTCTCAACAGCCGGGCCGCGACGGCCCTGCTGGTGGGCCGCGACCCGACAAAATTTCGGACGGGCCTGTTAGAGTGCCACTGCACATGTTTGTATGCGCCACTGCGCATGTCTGTATGCGCTAGTGATGCACCGAAATGGAAATTCTGGACCGAAACCGAATCCGAAAATCCGGGATGCACTTGGCCAAAAACCGAAACGAATGCCGAAAATTTATTTTTTCAATTTTTTTTATTTTTTTTTGCATAATTAGAGCCAATAAAAAAAGCCCACACTTTTATTGAAAGTAACACACTAAAATTGGACAAAAATATCTTAACACAATAATATGCTACACAATAATTTTACCAAGAAAAAAAAAAAAAAACAGGCAAAAAATGCCATTTTCGGCCAAAATGTTTCTGCAACCAAAATTTTGGTGCATCCCTACTTAAAACAATTATAAATATCAATATACTGTATTATTCTTCATTTAGTTCTATGTAACAGAATCATATTTAACAGTTTTTTTTTTTACCAATTATCCAAATAAAGTATAGTCCTAGAAAACTCATTATATGCAGAACAGTAAGTCAAGTAATAAACTTACAGCAGCTCTAGGCTAGCATCAAATTTGAAACATGCTACACAATAATTTTACCGAAAATAACAGGCAAAAAAAAACGAAAAACGAAATAGCCAAAAATTCAATTTTCGGCCGAAACTTTCTGCGGCCGAAATTTCGGTGCATCCCTAGTATGCGCAGTGTGAACGGCTAGCGTAGCGGCGTGCAGAGCGGATCGGCTCACAGGTAGGGAACTCCACTGTCACCAATGTCAAATAATTATGGCCACTGACACTAACATGTATATTTAGGGCGGCCACTGGACACCAATATGTATGTGTACACTATATATATACACATACACACATATATATATATATATATATATATATATATATATATATATATATATATATATAACATAATTTATGTAAGAACTTACCTGATAAATTCATTTCTTTCATATTAACAAGAGTCCATGAGCTAGTGACGTATGGAATATACATTCCTACCAGGAGGGGCAAAGTTTCCCAAACCTTAAAATGCCTATAAATACACCCCTCACCACACCCACAAATCAGTTTAACGAATAGCCAAGAAGTGGGGTGATAAGAAAAAGTGCGAAGCATATAAAATAAGGAATTGGAATAATTGTGCTTTATACAAAAAAATCATAACCACCACAAAAAAGGGTGGGCCTCATGGACTCTTGTTAATATGAAAGAAATGAATTTATCAGGTAAGTTCTTACATAAATTATGTTTTCTTTCATGTAATTAACAAGAGTCCATGAGCTAGTGACGTATGGGATAATGACTACCCAAGATGTGGATCTTTCCACACAAGAGTCACTAGAGAGGGAGGGATAAAATAAAGACAGCCAATTCCTGCTGAAAATAATCCACACCCAAAATAAAGTTTAACAAAAAACATAAGCAGAAGATTCAAACTGAAACCGCTGCCTGAAGAACTTTCCTACCAAAAACTGCTTCAGAAGAAGAAAATACATCAAAATGGTAGAATTTAGTAAAAGTATGCAAAGAAGACCAAGTTGCTGCTTTGCAGATCTGGTCAACCGAAGCTTCATTCCTAAACGCCCAGGAAGTAGATACTGACCTAGTAGAATGAGCTGTAATTCTTTGAGGCGGAGTTTTACCCGACTCAACATAGGCAAGATGAATTAAAGATTTCAACCAAGATGCCAAAGAAATGGCAGAAGCTTTCTGGCCTTTCCTAGAACCGGAAAAGATAACAAATAGACTAGAAGTCTTACGGAAAGATTTCGTAGCTTCAACATAATATTTCAAAGCTCTAACAACATCCAAAGAATGCAATGATTTCTCCTTAGAATTCTTAGGATTAGGACATAATGAAGGAACCACAATTTCTCTACTAATGTTGTTGGAATTCACAACTTTAGGTAAAAATTCAAAAGAAGTTCGCAACACCGCCTTATCCTGATGAAAAATCAGAAAAGGAGACTCACACGAAAGAGCAGATAATTCAGAAACTCTTCTAGCAGAAGAGATGGCCAAAAGGAACAAAACTTTCCAAGAAAGTAATTTAATGTCCAATGAATGCATAGGTTCAAACGGAGGAGCTTGAAGAGCTCCCAGAACCAAATTCAAACTCCAAGGAGGAGAAATTGACTTAATGACAGGTTTTATACGAACCAAAGCTTGTACAAAACAATGAATATCAGGAAGAATAGCAATCTTTCTGTGAAAAAGAACAGAAAGAGCAGAGATTTGTCCTTTCAAAGAACTTGCGGACAAACCCTTATCCAAACCATCCTGACGAAATTGTAAAATTCTCGGTATTCTAAAAGAATGCCAAGAAAAATGATGAGAAAGACACCATGAAATATAAATCTTCCAGACTCTATAATATATCTCTCGAGATACAGATTTACGAGCCTGTAACATAGTATTAATCACGGAGTCAGAGAAACCTCTATGACCAAGAATCAAGCGTTCAATCTCCATACCTTTAAATTTAAGGATTTCAGATCCGGATGGAAAAAAGGACCTTGTGACAGAAGGTCTGGTCTTAACGGAAGAGTCCATGGCTGGCAAGATGCCATCCGGACAAGATCCGCATACCAAAACCTGTGAGGCCATGCCGGAGCTATTAGCAGAACAAACGAGCATTCCCTCAGAATCTTGGAGATTACTCTTGGAAGAAGAACTAGAGGCGGAAAGATATAGGCAGGATGATACTTCCAAGGAAGTGATAATGCATCCACTGCCTCCGCCTGAGGATCCCGGGATCTGGACAGATACCTGGGAAGTTTCTTGTTTAGATGAGAGGCCATCAGATCTATCTCTGGGAGCCCCCACAATTGAACAATCTGAAGAAATACCTCTGGGTGAAGAGACCATTCGCCCGGATGCAACGTTTGGCGACTGAGATAATCCGCTTCCCAATTGTCTACACCTGGGATATGAACCGCAGAGATTAGACAGGAGCTGGATTCCGCCCAAACCAAAATTCGAGATACTTCTTTCATAGCCAGAGGACTGTGAGTCCCTCCTTGATGATTGATGTATGCCACAGTTGTGACATTGTCTGTCTGAAAACAAATGAACGATTCTCTCTTCAGAAGAGGCCAAAACTGAAGAGCTCTGAAAATTGCACGGAGTTCCAAAATATTGATCGGTAATCTCACCTCCTGAGATTCCCAAACTCCTTGTGCCGTCAGAGATCCCCACACAGCTCCCCAACCTGTGAGACTTGCATCTGTTGAAATTACAGTCCAGGTCGGAAGAACAAAAGAAGCCCCCTGAATTAAACGATGGTGATTTGTCCACCACGTTAGAGAGTGTCGAACAATCGGTTTTAAAGATATTAATTGAGATATCTTCGTGTAATCCCTGCACCATTGGTTCAGCATACAGAGCTGAAGAGGTCGCATGTGAAAACGAGCAAAGGGGATCGCGTCCGATGCAGCAGTCATAAGACCTAGAATTTCCATGCATAAGGCTACCGAAGGGAATGATTGTGACTGAAGGTTTCGACAAGCTGTAATCAATTTTAGACGTCTCTTGTCTGTTAAAGACAGAGTCATGGACACTGAATCTATCTGGAAACCCAGAAAGGTTACCCTTGTTTGAGGAATCAAAGAACTTTTTGGTAAATTGATCCTCCAACCATGATCTTGAAGAAACAACACAAGTCGATTCGTATGAGACTCTGCTAAATGTAAAGACGGAGCAAGTACCAAGATATCGTCCAAATAAGGAAATACCACAATACCCTGTTCTCTGATTACAGACAGAAGAGCACCGAGAATCTTTGTGAAAATTCTTGGAGCTGTAGCAAGGCCAAACGGTAGAGCCACAAATTGGTAATGCTTGTCTAGAAAAGAGAATCTCAGGAACTGATAATGATCTGGATGAATCGGAATATGCAGATATGCATCCTGTAAATCTATTGTGGACATATAATTCCCTTGCTGAACAAAAGGCAATATAGTCCTTACAGTTACCATCTTGAACGTTGGTATCCTTACATAACGATTCAATAATTTTAGATCCAGAACTGGTCTGAAGGAATTCTCCTTCTTTGGTACAATGAAGAGATTTGAATAAAACCCCATCCCCTGTTCCGGAACTGGAACTGACATAATTACTCCAGCCAACTCTAGATCTGAAACACAATTCAGAAATGCTTGAGCTTTTACTGGATTTACTGGGACATGGGAAAGAAAAAATCTCTTTGCAGGAGGTCTCATCTTGAAACCAATTCTGTACCCTTCTGAAACAATGTTCTGAATCCAAAGATTGTGAACAGATTTGATCCAAATTTCTTTGAAAAAACGTAACCTGCCCCCTACCAGCTGAACTGGAATGAGGGCCGTACCTTCATGTGAACTTAGAAGCAGGCTTTGCCTTTCTAGCAGGCTTGGATTTATTCCAGACTGGAGATGGTTTCCAAACTGAAACTGCTCCTGAGGACGAAGGATCAGGCTTTTGTTCTTTGTTGAAACGAAAGGAACGAAAACGATTGTTAGCCCTGTTTTTACCTTTAGACTTTTTATCCTGTGGTAAAAAAGTTCCTTTCCCACCAGTAACAGTTGAAATAATAGAATCCAACTGAGAACCAAATAATTTGTTTCCCTGGAAAGAAATGGAAAGTAGAGTTGATTTAGAAGCCATATCAGCATTCCAAGTCTTAAGCCATAAAGCTCTTCTGGCTAAGATAGCCAGAGACATAAATCTAACATCAACTCTAATAATATCAAAAATGGCATCACAGATGAAATTATTAGCATGCTGGAGAAGAATAATAATATCATGAGAATCACGATTTGTTACTTGTTGCGCTAGAGTTTCCAACCAAAAAGTTGAAGCTGCAGCAACATCAGCCAATGATATAGCAGGTCTAAGAAGATTACCTGAACATAGATAAGCTTTTCTTAGAAAAGATTCAATTTTTCTATCTAAAGGATCCTTAAACGAGGTACCATCTGACGTAGGAATGGTAGTACGTTTAGCAAGGGTAGAAATAGCCCCATCAACTTTAGGGATTTTGTCCCAAAATTCTAACCTGTCAGGCGGAACAGGATATAATTGCTTAAAACGTTTAGAAGGAGTAAATGAATTACCCAATTTATCCCATTCCTTAGCAATTACTGCAGAAATAGCATTAGGAACAGGAAAGACTTCTGGAATAACCGCAGGAGCTTTAAAAACCTTATCCAAACGTATAGAATTAGTATCAAGAGGACTAGAATCCTCTATTTCTAAAGCAATTAGTACTTCTTTAAGTAAAGAGCGAATAAATTCCATCTTAAATAAATATGAAGATTTATCAGCATCAATCTCTGAGACAGAATCCTCTGAACTAGAAGAGTCCAAAGAATCAGAATGATGGTGTTCATTTAAAAATTCATCTGTAGAGAGAGAAGATTTAAAAGACTTTTTACGTTTACTAGAAGGAGAAATAACAGACAAAGCCTTCTTTATGGATTCAGAAACAAAATCTCTTATGTTATCAGGAACATTCTGCACCTTAGATGTTGAGGGAACTGCAACAGGCAATGGTACATCACTAAAGGAAATATTATCTGCTTTAACAAGTTTGTCATGACAATTATTACAAACAACAGCTGGAGAAATAGCTACCAAAAGTTTACAGCAGATACACTTAGCTTTGGTAGATCCAGCAGGCAGTGGTTTTCCTGTAGTATCTTCTGGCTCAGATGCAACGTGAGACATCTTGCAATATGTAAGAGAAAAAACAACATATAAAGCAAAATAAATCAAATTCCTTATAAGACAGTTTCAGGAATGGGAAAAAAATGCCAAACATCAAGCTTCTAGCAACCAGAAGCAAATGAAAATGAGACTGAAATAATGTGGAGACAAAAACGACGCCCATATTTTTTGGCGCCAAATAAGACGCCCACATTATTTGGCGCCTAAATGCTTTTGGCGCCAAAAATGACGCCACATCCGGAACGCCGACATCTTTGGCGCAAAATAACGTCAAAAAATGACGCAACTTCCGGCGACACGTATGACGCCGGAAACGGAAATGAATTTTTGCGCCAAAAAAATCCGCGCCAAAAATGACGCAATAAAATGAAGCATTTTCAGCCCCCGCGAGCCTAACAGCCCACAGGGAAAAAAGTCAAATTTTTGAGGTAAGACAAAATATGATAATTTAAAGCATAATCCCAAATATGAAACTGACTGTCTGGAAATAAGGAAAGTTGAACATTCTGAGTCAAGGCAAATAAATGTTTGAATACATATATTTAGAACTTTATAAATAAAGTGCCCAACCATAGCTTAGAGTGTCACAGAAAATAAGACTTACTTACCCCAGGACACTCATCTACATGTTTGTAGAAAGCCAAACCAGTACTGAAACGAGAATCAGTAGAGGAAATGGTAAATATAAGAGTATATCGTCGATCTGAAAAGGGAGGTAAGAGATGAATCTCTACGACCGATAACAGAGAACCTTATGAAATAGACCCCGTAGAAGGAGATCACTGCATTCAATAGGCAATACTCTCCTCACATCCCTCTGACATTCACTGCACGCTGAGAGGAAAAACCGGGCTCCAACT